>NC_141024.2:41327500-41570000 GCF_052040795.2 Danio rerio
GCGTATATGGTTGTTTCCCAGTGATGGCTTGCAGCTGGAAGGGCATCCACTGCGTAAAACATATGCTGGATAAGTTGACAGTTCATTCCGCTGTGGTTACCCCAGATTAATAAAGGGACTAAGCAGAAAATAAAATGAATGAATGAATGAATGAATGAATGAATGAATGAATTTAATAAGAGTTAAACTGATCTGTTAACATGTCTGTCAGGAGCTGATCTACCTGTTGTCAAACTGATGAAAATGTTTTCTCAATTTACTTTAACATTTTTGTGTTTGTTTATGTTTTTATAACTTGCAGCCATTGTTAAATTTAAAAGTATTTTAAACATGCATGGACATCTAAATGCATATAGGGCACATATCTCAAAACATTATGAAATATTTCCAGATAAATCAATTTTGAATTAAAATGTATATTAATCTCCAGACTTGCATCTCCCTGATCTTTTTAAAAGAACGGCCATTCGTTTGCTCATCACTGTTTGACAAGTGTCTGGCAGTCAGTCAAATATAAAGATGTTCATCAGCTACACGGCACTTAGGTTAAACTTAGACCTCCTTTTCAGTTGATGTGGAAAACAAAAGCAAAAGAAAGAAAAAACAAAACGACTGAATACAAGTTGCATATCATGCCTGTACAAATCAAAAATTATTCATTTAGGGCTTAAATTGACTTAAGGATGAGTTAAGGTGTAAGGGATGGGTGAACAGTGTAAATATACATGTAATTCATAACTATGATGTAAAGCTAAATTTTCAGCATCATTACTCAAGTCTTCAGTGTCACTTGATCTTTCAGAAATCTTTTTTTAAGATGTTGATTTAGTGCTTGAGGTTGAACTAATATAATGGTGATTATCAAATGGTGCTGATTTGCTGCTCAAGAAATATTTCGGATTGCTATCAATGCTAAAAACAGATGTGATGACAAGTAATTTAGTGTAAACTTTTTTCTAAGATTTAATAAATCAATTAATCATAAAAAATTAAACAAAATGAAAATCACAAATATTACTTCATTAGCAGCAAATCTATATATTTACTAAGTTCTGAAGAATCATGTGATGTGAAATTTAATACCACTAACATGTTTCAATGTCAAAACTTTCTTAAAACAACTGCAATAAAGACAAGTAACAGATGCATAATATATAGACATGTAACATGTGCATAATGATGTGCAATGAATTAATCCTATGCTTAAAGTTACCTGTCTTTCCTGTATCTCTGTGATCAGCTCCCTTCAGAAATTTAGGAATCTTGAGTTATATTTTCTGTAGCAGGAGGTTATTCTCTCACTCCTGAAACCACAGAACACTTTTTTACTTAACATTTAGTTTAAGATACCATGAAATATCAAAACACGATTGAACTTTTGATTCACGGTCCTTTACAGTACAATGCGTATTTTAGACTACATATGGAGTGCATTCAATAAAACATTGACAAAACCTCTCATCTACACATAAAGAATAAATAAAAGCCAAAACTTTAACAAACAAGTTTAACAAGAGCTAACATTAAGTAAGTTAACGTAATATTACCCCGACGCTAACGTTACCAGTGCTAATATGCTAACGGACTTTTACGAAGACTTACCACTCTTATATAACATAATATTCAACTGAATATTCATCAATTGCCAATAATAAATGTGTGAGGAACAGTTTTATTTAGTAATTGCTTTGTTTTAGGGACTAAACTTACCTGAAAACAGTCAAAACGGCAGCTTGAGAGAAGTCGTGTTGTGTCTTTTAGGTGGTGTCGTGTCGTGTTGTAGCTTCGTTTCCCATAGATACATCCTCTCGGCTCCAGTGTTGGAAGCAAGACGCGCGCGCGCACATTAAAGTCTTGCAGTATTACATTTATAAACATGATCACTCCATAGAAAATTTAAATAATAACCTTGTATTTTATATCTTGAATTTAAAATGTATTTAGCAGTTTTATATACGCTATTATCTTTAAGACGAGCTTTATAGCCTACTAAACTGTTACAAAACAAACACTTCCCAGATAGCAAATTACATCTGGCCCAGATATGGCCCACATCCCCCATTTTCATCTGGCCCACATACCGCGCGGAATGACGGCGATGACTCAACCTGATTGTGGCTGACATAAGGATCCAAAAGTCAGCCACAACTGAACCAGATCTGGGCCATATCTCAGAAAAAGTATGGTCCATATCTGGGCCAGATGTGGCCCATACATTTTCTTAGATCTGGCCCAGCTGCGGCCCATGCACATTCTCAAATCTGGCCCAGCTGCGGCCCATGCACTTTCTCAGATCTGGCCCACATGCAGCCCATGCAGTTTCTCAGATCTGGCCCAGATGCGGCCCATGCAATTTCACAGATCTGGCCCAGATCTGGTTCAGTTGCGGCTGACTTTTGGGTTAGATGTGGCTCACATCTACATTTGGTAGCTATATAAATCACATTAAAAGGAATGCTTAGTTTAAATTGCTTTATTTAAAAAAATTGCTTTAAAGGAAGCATATAAATTGATAAATACAAATATATAATTTATATAAATTATATAAATAGATGCATACAAAAAGAACAACAACAGATTGATCAATGCAATACAAATAAATATATGAATTAGATAAATAAATGCATACAGAATTATCACAAATTAAATGCAAATAAATATATATAAAAGTTAAAATTAGGTAAGTGGATATACAGAATAAGAAGAACATACAAACACAAATGTATGTACAAATTAGATAAATAGATACAGATTAAACACAGAAAAAAAAATATTTTTTTATAAAATGCATATTAATTAAATTAACAAATATTTTATAACCATATAACCAGAACCAATAATTAAAAATATATATAAAGGTCAATCCAAAAACAAGATCAGTGGCGAGGCAAGGGTCAAATAAACAAATGATAATTACAGAAACAAGATAAACAAGTACGAGTAGACAGAACAAACACAGAAATCGCATATTTAACAAAAACATATTACTTAAATAATTACAACTAAATTTTTATTAGCATCTACCTAAAACCAAAAAATAAATAAATAAATAAACTGAAAATCCAACAGGGCAGTCCAAGAGTGAGGTCAGGGGCGAGCAAGGGTCAAATCCAAAAAAAAGTCCAATGCAAAACATCCTGAAAATAGGAGAAGACAACAATTAAAAGGTGCTGTTTGCAGAGTACATACAGGCACAACTCGATTAAAACTAAGGACTTTTAAGCACTTTTTTAAGCACCTATTTTTATTTTTAAGACTGACAAGCAACGTATTGAACACCTGAAATGTATTCTCAGCAATACATAAAAACATTCCATAGGAACTACCTATCAATTTATAAAAAATAATATTAATATAATATTTCATAGTATTAAACCTATTTTAAATGTGCTTGTGAAATTATTTTTTTTTTTATGTTTTCGTAGATGGAAAGAGAACTGAAAATTAAATCACATTAAATTAAAGGACTAGAAATATTATTATATTGCTAAAATTAAACAAATTTTAGTAAATAATACTAATACAGAGTAAAAGTACATGGTACTATTTTAGTTTAAAAAATCTGATTTTCATTACGGACCTTTTATAAGTGTAAACTTGTTTGAATGGTTTAATTGTTTAATTACAAGGAATTTAATTAAAAAGGAATTTGCACTAACAAAGGAAGTTTATTTTAAGGAAATATATTTTTAAGCTTAGGAAGGTTTTACGTATATGATGAAAAGATGTAAAAATTTAAAATGTAGCCTTTTATTTACACATTTTACACTGTTTTTCTTGTTTGCTCATTCTGTGTCTGCCTTTACAATCTGGCAAATTTGTTGCTTAAATAACTTTTATAGTACATGGATTTTTTTTTAACATAATTATAAACAAATGACTTTACAAAAATATATATTTGAAAAATAATAAAACAAATGACTTCATTTCAGTTAAGGTATTTAAATTTTTTTTTTTTTACATTTTCTACATTTTTCAAAGCAGTGTTTTAAAAGCCTTATTGTTTATTTTGATAAATATAACAACTGATTGCTTTGACCTGTAATGTCTGTACAATTTAGTGACGCTTTAAGACAGACTACTGTATGTATAAATCATACAAATACCTCATTCAAAAACGTTTCCAGCATACCAACCCCGTGACGTCAGACACAGCAATATTCCAAGATGGGGGTGCCTTTGTGCTAAACGCTTTAGTAAAACATGCCCTTTTTATCAAAATTGTTACATTAATCAAGTTTGGTTAATATATTTTTATTAAATCGGAAAGCAGTTTACGAAATAAATGTAAACTCGATTGACTGCATCACTTCTACTACAAGACACTGGGAAGAATTTTTGCTAGGCGATGTAGAAAGATCTGACACTCAATGTTTTCTCCATCAATTTATAGTCTGAAATCTTGGTAATTAGTGAAAGTACCTTTGAACTGACCGCAGATCTTGATGTAGTCTTTCTTGATCTGGTCTTCTCCACTTTCGATCCTTCCCTGGGGTCAACTTTACAAGGAACCTGCTGAATGGAAAAAAATACTTAGTGATACAAACCTGGACTATATCATGCTCTAAAATGTTTGAAATAAAAGCAGCATAAAAGGACAAGCTTGTGGTGGAGGTTTGCTAGAAAAACCTGTGAGAGAGGATGTTGTGTGTGAGTCAGACTGAGACAGACTGTTGTATGAATGTGTGTTTTTGAGTGTATGAATGTGAGAATGCATTCACAAGAGTGTGTGTTAGTTTGAGGATTTTGCTATTTTAAATATTAGGGTCCAACAGAGTAATTTGGTTAGTTAAGTTGTTTAAAATTATTTTCATTGATTAAATACTTGCCCATATATAGATGTAAAGAATAACCAAAAGAAATAATGTATTAAAATGTCATTATATTTTATATTCAATCTGCAAATCATTTGTTGTGAAATTTGAATGACTTCCATTCAGTATATGAATAAAATAAAATTATAATAAGAATAAAACAATAGAACTCTATAAAAAAATACTTCCTATCAAAATAAAGCAGGTGCTTTTACCTTAAGGAACTTTATTAGTATGGTTCCCTGCTTCAAGTTAGTTCAACTTCAGATATCTCCATAATCTGTACTCTGGTGCTTCATTTGGTTCTTGACTTAAAAGTAACTGGTGTCGCATTCCAGGTCGATCACAATCTGAGCTAGAAGGACAATATGACAAAAGACAAGACAAATATGAATACACATAACATACAGAATAAAACATTTAAAGATTTAGTTTACTATTCTGCCACCATTTATTCATCCTCTACTTGTTTCAAAGCAGTTTGAATCTGTTAAACACTAAAGCAGATATTTTGAAGAATGTTAGAAACCTGTAACTATTGATATACATAGTAGGAAAAACTGGGTTTGTGTTCATTCATTTTCATTTCGGCTTAGTCCCTTTATTAATCTGGGGTCACCACAGTGGAATGAACAGCCAACTTATCCAGCATATGTTTTACGCAGCAGATACTCCTCCAGCTACAACACATCACTGGGAAAAACCCATACACTCTCATTTACACACATTCACTATGGACAATTTAGCTTACCCAATTTAGTTTACCCAATTCACCTGTACCGCATGTCTTGTGGGGGAAACCGGAGCACCCGGAGGAAACCCACGCCAACACGGTGAGAACATACAAACTTCACACAGAAATGCCAACTGACCCAGCCGAGGCTCGAACCAGAAACATTTTTGCTGGGAGGCAACAGAGCTATCCACTGTTACACCGCACCGTCTGAGTTTATGTTCAACAGAACAAAAAAAATATTTTGAAACAAGTGGAGGATAAAAGATGTCATTATTTTGGGGTGAACTATACCTTTAAAATTCAAGTGTCAAGCATTAGTTTTAAAAACTTATGTATCACTACAGGAAAAATAAATCAAGTACCTCTTGTGAACAAGCAAAATCATTATGCCATTGTTTTCAATGGTTTTCTTTTACATTTTTCACTCTGAAATTATAACTCAAACATGCGATAAAAGGTAAATTAATCTACTTTTGACATAAAATAAAATGTTTTTCCAGCTCACCAGTACATTCAAATTTTACATTTTTCAGAAAACAATTCAATAAGGTACCTTGTGGAAACATTTAGACTTTCTTTCAAATTAGATTTTTTTAATAATAGATTTTTTCTTGTAATCTAAAATCTTGTAATATTTTTATAATAAATAAAACATAAAATATATTATTTCAGTACCCAACAACCAGTCTGACATATACAAGTTACAAAATATGTACAATATTGTACCTGGTGTGCTTGATGATGAAGTAAAACAACTAGTAATGCACTGATGTGAGAGTTGTTCTTTCCTTCAGCTTGCATCCTTGCATGATTCCTTTCTTTTCTGTAACAAATTAATACAATACAATCAATTTATAAAAATATTATTTTTACTTGCCACAAAACCATTTGTTTGGACTTAATACATAAGTACAAGATTAATGGTGCAAATCAGTTTCCAGGCTGTTTTGATGTAATATAAAACCTAAGATATGGATTTTAAGCTTATTTAACACAATTGATTTTATTTTTTAACAAGGTTTAATATTTCATAACACACTTAGCCTTCTTTTTTAGCTAATTAATTTCCTTCATAAGTCATTTAACACATCATGTTTCAATTGTGGATTTTTTTTCAAACGTTTTGGCTTTAAAAAAATTTTTAATGCAGACCAGTCTCAACAGTGGCCAGCATGAACCACATAACTCTGCAAACTTTTGCTGAAACTTGATAAAACACACATTAACAAGCAAATCAAAATCATTAAGATTAACGTTAACTTACCAAAAAGAGACTGTTCGTTCAGTCTTTGAGCTAAAACCAGTACAAAAGCAGAACTCGGCACCAATTACAACTGTATAAAACGGACAGCATATGATTTATTCATTTAAGCTCCCGTTTCGACGCTGTTCTTCATATAACACGTCTTATTGATCATTTAATTGGGAATGACGAGCGAATAAAAGGACAAATGTAACTTAAACGAATTTGTTAAAACCCCGAGCACAATCAACTTAACGTTAACAGATTACTGAACTGACGGCTGCCACCATTCTTAACCGTTTTTAGCCATATTAACCACATATAAGTAAAAGTTTTATCACTATTCAAAACAGGGGCTTTTCTAACAAATAAAAACATTACCTGACGACAAATATCTCACAAATATGATTTTAAAATAATAACTTACCCGATATAAAGAAGAAGATGAAATGGCGGACTTGACTTCACTTCCTCGTTTGAAAAAAATAACCGTCATTCACGAGGCTCCGCCCACTCCACCGTAATGCAAGGATGAAGCGAAACACATATTCGCCACCAGGGGGCAGTTTTATGATTATGTTTTTAAATAAATAAATATATATATATATATATATATATATATATATATATATATATATATATATATATATATATATATATATATATATATATATATATAGGTGAGGGTAATTAGGCAAGTTATTTTATAACAATGATTTGTTCTGAAACTGTCGAAAAAATATATAGCTCAAAGGGGTTAATAATTTTGACCTTAAAACACTTTTTTAAAAAATTAAAAACTGCTTTTATTCTAGTCGAAGACTTTCTCCAGAAGAAAAGATATTATCAGACACACTGTGAACATGTCCTTGCTCTGTTATGTAACATGCTGTTATTCTAGAATATTTACTGTTAATTTTAATATTCAGTAGCTTGTTATATAAAAACTATAACACTTTAAGATATATTTACAATTAACTAATTGCTAATTAACAAGCTTATTAATAGCATATTGTCTATAAAATTTGTTGACGCTGTTACAGGTGCACACACACAGAACCAGGATAGACTTTTGGGCCTTTCTATGTGGAGTTTGCATGTTGTTTCTGTTGGTTTCCTCCAGTTTGTTCTATAGTGCAAAAATTTGCAGTATAAGTGAATTTTGGATAAACTAAATTTGCTGTAGTTTGTGATTAAGATAATGTGTGGTGTTTCCCAGCACTGAGGATTGTACCCTCAGGGCTGTGTTGCAGAAGCATTAGTATCTGATTGCAGACTTGCATATGCAAGCTGAGACAGTTTGACATGCAATGTCAGAAACAATGCACTCAAATAGAGCTAGTGACATCAAAGTGAGGGGTCGGGTTAGGAGCGGGGTTAGGTGTGCGCATTAAAATTGGTCAGATTTATTTTTATTATTTTTTGTGTTCTGTAGAATAAGTAAATAAAACTTTGTGTTGTTTACAAAGATCAGCTTATTCACGAACACATTCATGTTATTCACATTCTATTGCTCAGTTCTCTGACATTTTTTCTATATTAGTTATTTTATTCATATACAAAACATTTATGTCTATTTAATATTAAAATTAAATAAAAAAAGAACAATGTTATATGTAGCATTTGATCTAACAAAATCATTATAAAAATGTAGAATTGCAAAAAATAACACCAAGAAAACAGCACTTTAATTCAGCATTATTAGATTATGAATTCATTTGTAAAATTGTTCATTAAAAAGTAGTACTGATAGCAAATTAAATCCACCCAGTAGGTGGCGGTAGAACACTGTCTTAATTCATTCAAATGGAGAAACTGAACAAAACATTAATGGATCAAAACATAATAAATGATGAAACTCATTGCATTTATAGACATTTATAGACATACCAGGTAATATGAAAAAAAAATATGAATTTTACTCATGCTGGAACATTTACATATAACAGATAATATAAATTTATATTTATAGCAGCCTTAAAGTAAAAATAAATCCATTATTGAGGAAATAAACTGAATTAATATGTGATAAGGTTACAAACATATTCTTTCCCGCATAAGCAATAGCTTATTCCTATTCTTAATAACCTAAAGAATCATTTTCAATCTCAGAAAGTCTTATTTAGAACATGCAATGTTATTATTTTCAGAGAAGGTGTAGCGCTCTCACTGCCTGATGAGGGACAATAATGTTAATAAAACACAGGAAACACAGAACTGCTGATGCTTCACATCAGAGTCTGTGTATTGTTTTAGAGAAAAGCCTCTCCCACTCGTTAGGTATGCAGTTCACAGGCAGAAGTATCCAATCAGAAAAATTTAAATCCTTGCATTATATTACATTAATTTACAATATTTATTTTCTATTTTCTACTTCTTAAAACAAAAGTGTACGGACTTAGAAAGACAAATGAACTTTGATTTTCAATTTCTAATAATTTGTAACCACTTCAAAGGCTACCGTTAATTTAAAGTTAAACCGGAACTAAAAATACACAACATGCACTACACCCGGTGTGTCACACACGGGCCATATCTGGCCCACATACGGTAGGCCAGAACTCACACTACACCCGGTGTGTCACACACGGGCCATATCTGGCCCACATACGGTAGGCCAGAACTCACACTACACCCGGTGTGTCACACACGGGCCATATCTGGCCCACATACAGCAGGCCACAACTCACACTACACCCGGGGTGTCACAAACGGGCCACATCTGGCCCACATACAGTAGGCCACAACTCACACTACACCCGGTGTGACACATACGGGCCACATCTGGCCCACATACAGCAGGCCACAACTCACACTACACCCGGTGTGACACAAACGGGCCACATCTGGCCCACATACAGCAGGCCACATCTCACACTACACCCGGGGTGTCACACACGGGCCACATCTGGCCCACATACAGCAGGCCACAACTCACACTACACCCGGTGTGACACATAAGGGCCACATCTGGCCCACATACAGCAGGCCACAACTCACACTGCACCCGGTGTGACACATACGGGCCACATCTGGCCCATATGTCTCCTGCCATTGCCAGAAGTGAGCCATATGTGCCTTAGTTGGCCCAGATGTGGCCCAGAACTGTATGCTATCTGGGTTTATTTGTGCATTCACTGTCAAAAATAAATAACCAATAAATATAAATGCAAGTATATATAAAACAAAGATGTCACTCTGTAAAAAGGTGTTTATTTTAATTAAACAGCCGAAATGCAGAACATACTTGATTTTTACACTGGGAAAAATGTATTAGAAAAAGCCACAATAAAAAAAGCAAACAGCAGTTAACACCAGAAAAAAACAACGTTTTTATTATTAAAGCATAACAATAAAACTTTTTATATTTTAATGAATTGAAATCATGTATTGTAGGCATTTTGGTCAGTTTTACTGCATTAATGTAGGCTATTTAAAGCTGGACCGACCGACGCAGTTCACATGATGCATGTCGCGTTTGTCTAATTTATTATGCACGCAAAAACTTACTTGTAAACCAAATATGTTGCCGGATTCTTTCATGGGCATGAGAGATCAAGTGCTTATGAAGTGCTTCGTCGGCCTCTGGTCGTTAACCGACGCAGAGCCGACGTTTGTTGAGCTGGAACAATAGAACACACGACCGAACGATCATGCGTATGTTTGGCCGACCATATACCGATGTTAGAATTAAAGGGGCCGACGTGTTGACCTTCGGCCGACGTCGGCCCAACGTATGTGTGCTGTCTGGGTAGCGATTGCACTGTGGATTGAGCGTCTTCACCTGCCCTTGACAATTGCTGGATGCTGCTGTTTTGTTTCTGTTAATTTAGTTTTGATTCTGTTTTGTTTCTGTTAATTTAGTTTTGATTCTGTTTTGTTTCTGTTAATTTAGTTTTGATTCTGTTTTGTTTCTGTGAAGTTGTTTTTTTTTTTTTTTTTTTTTTTTTTTTGTCGTTTATTTATTTTCGGTGCTTTTGTATCAGTGTTTTTGTTGTTTTGTATATGTTTTGATTTTTGTTGTTTTACATTTACAAAAATGGGAACACCTGAAATGAGTGTCTAACTGACTGCTTGGCTTTGCTTCTATACCTGCATTCTGGTACGTTGTCCTGTTCCAATATTGTGACTTTGTGCTCTAACTTTTACTACATACTATTTGGGATTCTTTTTAGCAGGGGCCTGTCACCTCCGTGCCCCTGGGTGGCTGGTAGCTGCTCAAGTGGTCTGTTTTGATACCCCTGTGAGCCCATTTAATATTGTGTTTCCTTAAGTGTTTTATTTCCTTCCTAATTGTGGTTTTCTTCTCTCCCTAGGAGCTGGGGGTGCCTAGTACGGGCAGTCAGGCTGCTGTGTGGCGTGGCTCTTTTGATGAATTAGTCTTTTGCTCACTTGTGTGCATTGAAGTTCACTGTGTGGTGTTTTTGGAATCTAAGTGTGCACGTGTGAATTTGTGGGTCATTCTTAGGCCCAGTGCCTAGCCTGCCCGACTTTAGTAAGCCCCAGCTCCTGCGGTTGGATGAGGATTTGTTTTTTTTGTATTTTGTAACCGCCTTCTAGTGCCTTTTTAAAGCACATGTGCCTGTCATTTTAACATTTGTAGTCCAATGAGAAGTGCATTGTAATAAAAGGAACTCTATTTTGCTACATCCACGTCTCATTCCCTTATTGTCAGAGATACGAACCTGTGTTTTGTGTCCCAGGTAATGTACTGGGTGGCGTAGTCGAGCTCTAAATTGCAATAGGTTGTTAATTCGGCCGCTGTGTGCCAGTTATTGTATTGGTCTGGCTACCAACAAAAAGCCTTATCCCCCCTTCGCGCCACATTAAGATCTTAACTGGGACAAAACATATGACCAATACCTGTATTTGTTATCATAAGAATATAGTAAAATCGTTATTGCCATAGACTGAATAATATATCACTGATTCTCAAGGCCTGGGACGAAAACATATTCAGCAATTACTGCTATAAGCTTTAAAATGAAAATGTGCATACATTAAATATGATTTGTTATGTTATTTCAAGTATTATATGTGTAAATGATATCATATTAATGAGAGTATGTATTTAACATGCTTAGAATGTATTTTACCTTACCTTATATCAGCCATATGGAGGTTGATAATAATAGCTGCCCCTTAAAAAACACAATACAACTGTAAGCATTTGAAAAAAATGTATAACAGAGCAATTGATATGATAATTCATGTTTTCATTGCCACTGTCAAATGCATCATCTCTGTCAGCATTGTTAACCCTTGTCAGATAATTTATGTTGATGATATTTCATTTATTTGTTAATTATCAAACATGTAAAAATGGAAAAAAAAAAAGACTTCACACACAAAATGTTTTTTTAATACTTTATCATGAGCTCAGAGCTAAGACCATATTCCCTCTCTATATTTGTGATGTTTATAAGAATACTTCTTACAGGTGAATTAGACATGGATCCACTGTTGCCCACCCTGAGCATCGTTGACACCAGTGTGCCACAGGACAGACAACAGTGCTTTCTTAAACCATCGAAGGACGCCAAGACCCTGGCCTCTCGCAACAGGTGCTTCGAGCGGAACACTAGCCAGGACAAAAAAACTGCTTGTGAGGAAGGTAATATCTGATTTATGCGTTTCTGTCATATGCGTACACTGCAGACTGTTATTTGCATTAATGTTATTTTGTGTCTTAGCTAAAAACAGATGCCAGCACATTACTTGTGCGCCATCTGAGGTCCAGTATCTCGGCCAGCTCATTCTAAACTTTGGCAAATACAATGGCCAAAGTTTTAAATGGCTGGTGGAGAACGACGTTGGCTACATTAAATAGTAAGTATGTTGCTATACATTTGTATAAGCTGTTTTTACACAAATTAATTATCTTTTTGAAATTTCAGTGTGCTGGATCTACACATCAAGGAGCGTCGCCATCAAGGAAGAAAAGAGGGCCCAGGTGAGTATATAAAGGATCTTCTGTTACAGTATGTGCAACTGTTTCCACAGGTTTCCTGCCACCTCGAGGTCAACGTCGACAGGGCCATCTACGGTCAGGGCCGCTTCAGATCCTTCACGTTCCTGGAGATGTGGCAGTGGTACAGCCTGCACAAGACCCTGCAGGCAGATCCACAAGCTGGTAGTGCCCAAGAAAAGAAGATGGCACAGGAGGCGTTCTGCTCTGTGCGGCAGTGGCTGACGATGAAGGAGGAGGACATCAGCGTCAAGACACTGAAGCGGTTCCAGCAGTACATTCTCAACAAAGAGGTAGGTTTTATTTATTTCTTTTAAATGTGACTTTATTAAAAAATATATATCATGCTGGCAACATTTCATGCAAACTACAACCTGTAACTCACAGAAAACCCTAGAAGACAGGCCTCTTTCTGCAGCGGCGGCCAGCTCCAGCTCGTCGGGATCTAGAGGTGATGGTGGATGGGCGGATGATGCGCTACTGGTGGAAGCCCTCAGTGCTTTCGAAGCACAAGGTGTATATCCCTTTTATTATTGTCTTTAATTGTTCATGTACCATAGCATAAATCTTTTATTAATAAATAAATCAATGACACACAATATCAAAACACTGTGCTGATGAGATTGTCTTCTTGCTGCTTTGACACTGACTTTTGCCCATCTTGTGTTTTTTTTTTTTTGTCCTCCTTTAGCAGTTGAGGACAAAGGCAGTCTGCCGAAGAAACCACTCAGCTTCCCTGAAAGACAAGGTATATCACATAATAAATGTCACTTATTAACATTTATTCATACTGTTGTAGCATGAACTACAGCTGAGGGCCCTCCTGTGAAATATTTATTTAAGGTAATGGAGCAAGGACATGTTCACTGTACTTAGGATAGTATATTATCTTCTGAAGAAAGTTTTATTCGTTTTATTATTTATGTTTTTCTATCGGCTACAGAACAAACAGTGTTAAGCTAGTTAAGCCTTTACTTTCTCACGCTGAATATGGTAACACTTCAGTATAATAGTCCTTTAGTTAATCAATTTACTAACACTAAGTGTCGCCAATCTTGTGCAGCATTTATTAATTACAGTTCAACATTAATGCATTATTAAAATCCAAAGTTGTGCTTGTTGCACAGTGCATTATTGAACTAACGTTATTTAACTTAAATAACATCATTAACAAAGATAAATTAATACTGTAATTAATGTATTAAATTTCTTGTTCATGTTAGTAAATGCATTAACTAATATTAACTAATGAACTATTACTCTAAAGTGTTACCCTAAAGGGTGACACTTTACAACAAGTTTGTATTAGTTAATGTCAAAGCATTTACTACCATAAACAAGCAATGAACAATATACTAAATACAGTATTTGTTCGTGTTACAGTCATCCATGCCAACTCACAGTCCATCAACTAAGCATTAAATATTATTTTAATAAAGCATTAGTACATGTTGAACTATGATTAAAAATGTTGTACAAGCATTGTTCATAATTAGTACATGTTAGTAAATACATTATCTAATGAAACCTTATTGTAAAGTATGACCCAATATTATATACTGTCATCATGGTAAAGATAAATTATAAGAAATTAAGTTATTAGAACTATTATGTTTAGAAATGTGCCTGAACAAGTCCTCTCTCCATTACACATAAATTGTGAAAAATAAACTCAAATTTAACAGGGGGGCTTATAATTCCGGCTTCAACTGTGTGCATTAATAAATAAAATTCATCACACTAAGACACTGTCTTCTGATAATCACAACTGTGCTCATTTAGGAGCCGGGGAAGCAAAGAGAAGAAAACGTTCCTGTGAAGATCTGTCACAGAAGCCACACTCAGACTCTCCACTGTCTGCTGTAAGTTTATCATTTGTACATCACAATTAGGTGGTGTATATACTTCTGAATACAGTTTTGTGAGCATAGATGGGGAGGCCGTGCAAAAAGTATGAATATGTCAATGAAAAAGGTTTTACCTATTATACTTACTTTGTTGAAGGCTCCTGCGTCGACTTCTTTATTGGAGGCTCCTGCATCAGCCTCATTAGTTCCTGGCCAGTCTTCGTCATCGGCTCCTGCATCAGCCTCATCAGTTCCTGGCCAGTCTTCTTCATCGGCTCCTGCATCAGCCTCGTCATTTCCTGCCTCGGCTTCTTCATCGGGTCCTGTATCAGCCTCGTCAGTTCCTGCCTTGGCTTCTTCATCGGCTCCTGCATCAGCCTCGTCAGTTTCTGCCTTGGCTTCTTCTTCGGCTCCTGCATCAGCCTCGTCAGTTCCTGCCTTGGCTTCTTCTTCGGCTCCTGCATCAGCCTCGTCAGTTCCTGCCTCGGCTTCTTCATCGGCTCCTGCATCAGCCTCGTCAGTTCCTGCCTCGGCTTCTTCATCGGCTCCTGCATCAGCTTCTGTGTCAGCTTCTGACGTTCAACCTAGAAGGTCATCTGGTGGGTCAACACACAGTGACCCAGCACATTCTGAGGTAACTGTCAAAGAACTCTGTGGTTGTGAAGATAAGAAAAATTAATACTTTAATACTAAAACTTTAATTGATTTTAACAGTTTTGTCTCGGTTATTCTAATTACCAGGTGTTATTTGAGGGTTGGCACAAGATGTGGGAGTCTGGTCTTCATGGGCTGCCCAGTGCAGACATACTGTGGCTTAAGGAGGATGCTGAAAGGGGACTCTTTCAGAGGGCCATGTCTTATAAAGACAAACATGGAAACAGAAAGTGGAGGAAAGTCCTGAAGGATGACCGGATGTGGTTTCACCCTCCAGAATTTCCTGGAGTGGTGGAAGGAAAAGTCCCCTCAGCAGACTCCTTTTTTCACAGCTCCGTTTTTTTCTGGAGACCAGTCGGTGTGTGGCGTTACAGTCTTCGGTGCCCAAGGTCTGACTGCCCAGCACGCACCAATCAGAAGGCTTTTCTCTACCGTTGTGGGTATTCATCCACGGTAAGACAGATCTGCCACATGTCTGGCTGGTACTCCATGCTGACTGAGGTCCTGGCATGCAACGCCTGTAGAAAGGCTGCAAAGGAGTCGGAAGAGCATACTATTGGTCGTTTCCTGTCATGGGATCAGTGCATCCTTAATCAGCTCAGTCCAGCTCACAGAGCGGTGTTTCCTGCTGTCTTGACGCTACGGTGAGTCTCTAGCAGAATACAAATCATTGTAAAATTATTCAGAGTCTAATAAAAGTTAAGACTCACCATCATCTAATGATTGTGTTGCTCCTATTATTCTAGGCGTGGCGTGGACAAGCAGGTGATCCGCCTGATGAGGGATCGCACTGAGGGAAACACCATGGTGAAGGTTTGGAGACAGGTGCAGGAGAGCCACTGCGAGGACTATCTGCAGAGAAAGGACTTGTACACCACTCTTCTCAGCCAGTACAACAAACCTGGGAAGATCACTCGTAAGTCAGAGTTAATTGTTTTCTTTAAGGGATAGTTCACCCAGAAATGAGTAGTTTTAAACCTTTATGAGTTTCTCTCTTTTGTTAAACACAAAAGAAGATATTCTGAAGAAAGCCGAAATCCTGTAACCATTGACTTCCATTGTAAAAAAAAAACAAACAAATACTATGGAAGTCAATGGTTACAGGTTTCTGACATTTTTCTAAATATCTTGTTTAGTGTTTAAAAGAAACCCATAATGGTTTACAATCATTAAAAGGATCAGCAAATGATGAAATAATTATTATTTTTAAATTCCTATCCTTTTGAGCATTTATTCAAAGATTAAGCAGCAAAGTGTCTGTTTTCTCTGCTTTTAGGGAGTTTGTGCCAGCAGTTCCAGCGACCACCAGCACGGAGAGAGCCGCCATCTGCCAGACTGATGAGAAAGGCGTTCCTTATCTCAGAGGCAGATAACATCGAGGACTACCGTACTCAGATTATGTCCACATTTGGGCAAGTCCTGAAGTACGACTCCACCAAGAAGGTAAATTTAACACAATGGAAAAAAGTCAGTTTGTAAACATATTGCAAAACCTTTTTACTGTTATTCTTTCAGGAAATCCTTTATCAGAGAGATTTTATCCTTAAAATATTATTGTCCACTTTTGTATCATGGGACATTTTAATCATTAATTATTAATGACAATTGATAAGTAAAGTATTATTAATTGTTTAATAATAAATAATTATCAATAAATTAATATCTAATATGGGTTACTAGTGCTTTAAAATCCTGTTTGTCACCATCACACGCACCAGATTATTAATCATACTTACCTACGTCTTTGTGTGTCGTTTTCTTCACTTCAGGTTTCCTCTTGCATGCTCTGCATCCGAAATCTAATGAGCTGCAATGCAAAAACACATTATTAATTCATTTCTGAATATTAGTGACTATTACTTTCTTGGTCTGGTGCAGAAAAAAAAAATACAAAAATGTTTAAATCTGTTTGTGTTGTATTTGTTATCAGATCTGCAAGAAACTCTCCGGCGATGGAAAAGGCACTGCAGAGTGGTGTACCAATGTGGCCAACGAGCAGGGGCAGATCCTCATATCTGTTCTCACCTGTGAGGAGTCATTGGAGAAGATGAGGCCGATGGCTGAAGGCCTCATGGAGAGGTACAGGAGAGCTGACGAGGCACCGCCCGAGCTCATGTATGTGGATCGTGGCTGCTGTCGCGTCCACGCCGTGTCCTCGGTTGAGCAGCTCTTCAGTGACTGGACGGACAGGGGCATGCTGGTACGGCTGGACATCTTTCATTGGATCCATCGATTCGATGCAGCCCTACGGACAGATCATCATCCAAAGTATGCCCTGTTCAAGTCTGCCCTCTCTGCTGCCGTCTTTGCCTACAACAAAGACGACATGGCTCTTCTGGTACAGGCGATACGTGCCGGTCACCCAACCAACTATGCCTCCCTGACTGACAGCCAGATCATCGAGCTGCGTGTTAGTAAATATGACCTCAGCCATTACGTCAGGAGGATCACAGTTGGTGCACAGGAAACATGTGCGCGCGTGCAGTGCGCCATTGATCTCCTGAAGGGAGCCGCAGGGATGGATGAGAATCAGGTGCATCTGTTTAAGGACTCTGCAGCCATCGACCACGTCTGGGAGAACCAGCAGAAGCACCTTGAATGCATCCAGGATCCACCAGGGAGGAACATGTACACCATCACCAAGTATGTGACCCGTAACGGTGTTCGTCTTGCGCGGTACAGTACGGTGAGAGGAAGCAACAGTCTGGAGGGCTTTCATTCCTTTCTGCCTGACATGATCCCGGGACCCCACTGTGCTGCCGTCCCGTTTCAAGTCTATCTGTTGGCTGGCATCGCACGCTGGAACTCTAACAGGGAGTCAGCCAGCGTCCAAGGGCGGAAAGGGAGGAAACATATGGTGTACATGTCTCCTCTGGTCCATCGCCTAAACCAAAGGTGCCAGGAGCTATTTGGGGAGGTGGAGGAGGCAAACTACAGGCCTCCGGTTCCTGCTGGTGATGAGCGCATTGGTCTGGAGTACCTGTTTTCCCAGTCCTCAGAGCCCTTCAGTGCTCCTGATCATTACGCTCAGACTAGAGAGACACTTCAGGCAGATGAGGATGAGGACGAAGATGTTCCTGCTGGGGTGGCAGAGGAAGAGGAAGAGCTGCAGGAGGAAGATGATGATGTGGGCTACTCCTCAGACCGCGAGAGGGACAGCCTGACTCCTCTGAGGAAACGTCTGTGCCTCACCGATCAGGCAGTGGCTGCTGAATTTGACCCCTGTGTGGAGGACGTGTGCGGTCCCAATCATCTGCCTGGGTACCAGCACGTAGAGGATCTGTGTAAAGTCCTTGTTGAGATCGCCCTGCACTGCAAATTTTAGATAGTAGATTTAACTACCTTGGAGTTAAAATTAACACTCCCTCAGAGTTTATATGGGAACCACTATAAGTGTTAAAAATAACACTTTTGAAAGTGTTAACATTGTCAACACCAAGAGAGTGTTAATTAGCAAACTCTTATTGTGTAAAATATCTGTTAAATTTCCGAAAAAATACCAGCAGCTGTGGTTGCCAGAATCTTTCTGTGAAAAACATGGAAGTTTTATATAACTGTATAAATTTACAAAAATTAACCATATTTCATGAACTAACACATTGTTTATTTTACAAAATTATAGCTTAGTGCACAAAAATGTAAAGTCTTTAGATGCAATAATGTTTTCATGTGTGATTGCAATTAGCAAACAGATTTTGACAGCATTAGTAACTACACAGTTACCTTTAAACAAAAGAAGATGCAGCATAACATCAAATTTTCTCAGTTCATCTTGGACTTGAACAGAGACGCTATTATCCTCCACAATGGTGACACAAAAACCGTTTTGCTGTTTTTCTTTCTTTTTTTTCATTTTTAGATTTTACGGAAAAATACCAGCAGCTGTGGTTGCCAGTAATCTGCTGTTTTTAACATTCATAAATTCAGTTTACAGAATATTTCTGTTAAAAGCACATTCAACAGTCTGTATTTTTTATCGATCTCACACTGCAAATTTTAGATTTGGTAGATTTAACTACCTTAGAGTTAAAATTAACACTCCCTCAGTGTTTATATGGGAACCACTATAAGTGTTAAAATAACATTTTTGAAAGTGTTAAAATTTTTAACACCCAGAGTGTTAATTAGCAAACTCTTATTGTGTAAAATATCTGTTAAATGTATGTCAAAATACTGGCAGCAGTGGTTGCCAGTAATCTGCTGTTTTCAACATTTTACATTCGTAAATTCAGTTTCCAGAATATTTCTGTTAAAAACAAATCCCATTGTCTGTATTTTTCATTCGAACACACTTAAGCCTTAAATTCCACAGCAAAATCCTAACTAATGTCCTCACTACAGAGGGCTGAACACTCAGACAGTGATGAAGTTAATGAGACAATTAAGTGTCTAATTAAAGGAGGATTGAGAATTGTTGATGAACAACTGTTAACAAGCAGAATCACTGAAGGAAAGAAAAACACAAGCCGAAACCAAAGATGAAATCAACTGAGAAAAACTCTAAATAAAATAATAATCAATAAAAATAAAACAAATTACACAATAAAAAAATGTTATTTTTCAACATCTTTAAAAAAATTCTCATCACATTAAACAACTCATCATGGAGCTTCACCTATTACTGACCTTTGATTTTATTTCTGTCATGTGAACAAAAGCTCTTAATGAAATTTCTGTTGTTCATTTGAAGTCACCATGATGGAGGACAGAGTCTGCTTTAGTCAGCCTCTTCAACTTCTTGCTATAAATGTCTTTTATTTTGGCTGCTATAGATAGTGTTAATTACACTATTTATACATATAGCATGGAAAGCCAAAAAAAAATTAAAGCGACAGTCTGAAGAGAATATTCATGATAACATAGCCATCCTTTCCTGCTTGTTTTCTAATTCAATATCATATTAGTTATGTGTGAGAAATAAATAATATACATAAATGAAACCACTGAAGCTCCAATAATATAAAATAAAACAAAAAACATATTTACAATGAGAATGTTTGATCTATGGCAGTACTTAAAAACACACAGACATCAATAATTAGTCTTTGAATCTCAATGATGGTGACAAACAAAAAAATAAAAATCAAGTTAAAAAAAAACACTCTACTGAAACATTACCTCCCAAAAACAACACAAAATAAAGGAAAAGAAAGAGATTGTAATAACATAAAGCTGCATAATTTATTCATGCTGCAATGCATGCTGGGAGCTTTGTACTATGCTGGCACCCAGCATGCATTGCGGCATGAACTATGCGGCTTTTTTTTTTAGCAACCACGGTTGAGGTTCATGTCCTGATTCTTGATGCCTGTGTGTCATAAAGAGCAAGCTAGAACTTGAATGTTTAGTGCATGACAGGTTAATTATTAATTGCATCCTAATTGTTTGTTGAACTTTCTATGAAGAGCAGCAGACTGCCAGAAGTATTGTCCCATGCAGTTTTAATACAACTATATTTGCATATCTTTATGAATCAACTTAATAAAAACCGGAAATTAAATCTATAACAATTAAGCATAAACAGTATAGTTTCTCTTGACCTTTCTTGCTATAGCTAATGAGTTTTAGAAACACAGTTATAGCAGTCATAGAAACATTAGGATATAAGAGTAAAGCTTCAAGATCTCAAATAAGCAGCCTCTGATCTCTATGATGGTGAGGTCAAATGAAATATTTTAATAAAAAAATATAAACCTCTGTTCATTGTCAAATATTCTTACAGAAATTAAGTCAAACTGTAATCAGTGAAGCTGCTTATGCTATTATTTAATGGAGTTGTTTAATTCTCTGTTTTAATTCAGTTGGATTGGTGTGAGGCTCTGTCTGTAGTTTTATTTCTTCCTTCAATTTCTTATTCCTTCAGTGATTGTGCTTGTTAACAGCAGGTGTTCAACAGTAGGTGTCTGAATTCACTTATTTGTGGTCATTCCTTCTGTCTAGTGGACTAAACTAATTGACCAATTCAAGGGCCAGGTGAATGAGGGTGTATGGTGAGATTTCAGACACTCTGATTAGTTTCTCAAATACAAGGGTTTTCTACAAAGGTAGATACATGTTACTCTGTGTGACAAGGAGGCAAATCAGCTTCTAATGCCAATCTAACTCTAGAATTTTAACACTTTACTCTGAATTACCTCAACACTTGAAATTTAACACCAATGAATTTGCTGTGTGGAGGAAGGAAAACTTGCCTTAAATGAGTCGACCAGGCAAAAGGTCATCAGCGCCTGGAACAAGCTTGACCTCCATGACCGCAGCATCCAACAATTCGACAGCCTCTACTCTGCACGCTGGGGAAATGCTCTGTTTGGCCGCACCAGTGGAGATCCGACTGAGGCATCCCTGGTGCAGAAGCTCAAGTTCAGCAAGCGGTACTCAGCCGCACACTTGGTGGACTCCAGAAAGAACCGGCTGATGTACTGCCTGGTCAAACAGCTGTGGCTTCATCCTGGTGTTGGAGGAAAAGCTAAAGGGTCACCGCTGAAACAGCAGATCACTAAACTGTACCAGCGTGTGCAGCAGAGAGTGACGGTGGACGATGATCAGCTCAGCAAACTCGGGATTCCCATCCTGAAAATAAATTCAAAGTGCGTGAGCGAGTTCATCAGGAGGCAGGAGGCACTGTCAGCCACAAACGTCACCGACCAGGGTCTGTCTGTCCTCCGTCGTCACCAGAGCGTCTCCAGCACCAGCCAGCCCCCCGCTGAGGAGCTTCCAGAGGAAAGACCCCATACCAGCCGGCCTGCAGTGCAGTATCCCATCACCACTTCTCTGGCCGGCACCCGAAAGTTGAAGCAAAGGCTCCCGCAAATCTTACCTGTCCCTCCCTCTGCTCTTGCTCAACCAGTTCCTGCGCCGGCCCATTCGATGCCCGCAGGACTCCGGCACACACACACTCCGCTGACTGCACCTCCCGCTGTTTCCTTGCCGCAGGCATCCACTCCGCTACTGTTGCCCTCAAGATCAACAGTCTACAAGAGGAAAAAGGCAGAACTCAGTGGCTCTGGACATCCAACCTCAGTGAAGGTTTACATCTGTGCTCTGTGTGGCCAACCAACTCAAGGCCACAAGAAATACAGAAAGAAGAGCTACTGTGAGAGCTCCAAAGCCTCCACGTCCACAAACCTTGCTGGGCAGACGTTTGACTGTTTTGAAGACTTTAAAAGGGCTGTGGACGTTCTCTTGGGCTCTCAGTCTCAGGCCTCCGAGTCTGTCTAACTGGACCTCTATCCATGTTGCGGTTCATAGTTCTTGACTTGTAACAGTGTTATTGTTGCAAAAATGGATATGTTATAATAACAGTTGGTTGAATGTTTACAGTGTTTTACACTAATCTCTTGATTGTTGTAACACTGGTATTGATGCAAAAATGTATGTTATAATAACAGTTGATTTTTTTAAAAGTTTACAGGTTTTTACGGTTTGCACTAATTTGTTGACTGTTTTTTACACTTATTGTTGCACAAATGTTCGCAATATTAACAGTTGACTGTTTCAGAGTATACATCGTTTTATACTAATTTGTAGATTGTAACTTATTGTTAATTTACAAAAGTGCAGCTTTTTTTTTACAGTTTGCACTAATTTGTTGATTGTTGTAGAAACAAATTTTATATTAACATTTGACTGTTTAAGTTTACAGTGTTTTACACTAATTTGTTGATTGTTGTAACACTGTTTTGTTCCAGAAATGTATGTTATATTAACAGTTTATTGTTTTACAGTTTACAGTATTTCTTTAATTGTTTTCTTGTTTTTATTTATTTATTTATTTATTTATTTATGTATTTATTTATGTTTATTAAGTATATATTATCATTATGTTATTTAAAGTACTTTAATTATTACTTTGTGATAACTAATGTTGCTTTATATACTTTAATTGTTAGCTTTGTTTTTTTTTTAAGAGGATTTATTTATTTATTTTTTTTTATATCTAAATGCTTGACCTGGCAGTATTTTTTTTTATGTATACAAATATATTCTTATATCTATAACTGCTATCAGTAATATTAAAACTAATGATTGTAATAGTAATGTGTTTTTTATTATGTACAAAGTATATCTATAGTATACATTTTTATGTCAGGCAGGTCTAACAATATGTTTAGAACTTTTCTTTTGCACTTTTAATAAATTTGGATAATAAAATACAATCTCGTGTTTCTTTTTGTTTGTGTTGGAAGGACTTCATTGGTTTTTAAAAATTGACTAAATCTTCTGATTTTGAATTTAATTTAGAATCATTATCTAAGTCTATGACAATAATATGCAGTCCATTTTAATAGTAACCTCTGGTACAGGCGCTCTGAAAAGTCTATTGCTCCTCTGTGTTTTTCCAAGTCCAGCTCTGGAGTCGATGACAGCTTATCCTGTTGCCGTCAGATGGGATGCCAGTGGATTCATCCTTAAACCACACTCCAACATCAAGCTCCACCTGCAACACACAAATACAAAAACAGTACATTATTCAAATATCCTGACATTACACTCTCAAAATAGAACTGTCGTAATTTGTTACAAAGTAGTTAGTTACTATAATTAAAATACTTACCCAGTAACAAAGTAAGGGATTATTATTCATTTTATGTAATTGTATTACTGCTATTAGAAATATGATGGTATATCTGTATAATATAATAGAACAGATGCTAAATATTTCCATTTTTTGTTATACAAACATATTTAAGAATAATTCTACTAAACATTATGCATTTAAAAAAAGTTTGACCTTTAATTACTACTATTACATATGAATATTTTATTTATAGAACTGATATTACATATATTAATTTATATATTCCATTTGTTGAGGTTTATGGGGATTTTGAGTGAACCATTAAAAGTAATTTAATTTAAAAAGCAACTTAAATTTTAATAACAAACTTATTAAATGATCATTTCATGGTTCACTTTAATGCACAGTTAGGGTTGTTTGCTTTAATTTCAAAAGCACCACATCATGTGCAACGTGTCCTGACAGTTACTACTATTTGTTTTGATGACATCACCAGGGGGTTGTTCACTCGCAAAAGCAGTTCATTCATGGTTTGCTGAAACTCAATCAACCAATCAGGTGCTGAAATTGCCTACACTTCTAAAATGAAATTTGCACGCCGTACAGGTCGATCGCCATTCGCAGGGGTCAGCGTGGCCGGAGTGCAATGGCCAAGCCTCGCCCTGGGTGAACCACCTTCTTGATCATGGTATCTCCCCTGCCAGGTAAGTATGAGTTGCCGGGCGGCGCAAATGGCAGCCGCCGTTTTCTATCGGCCGTACTCCAGGGCGGTGATGCCCAGCCACCGAGCATGGGGAATGGGCCAGCAACCCCTGTCTCCTGACGGCGCTGTACTTGCAGCAGACGTGCCTGTGCCTGCAAACCACTCGCTAGTAACTGTGGCAACGCATGAAGAGTTTGAGCTTCCTCCAGATGCTTGCTTTGTGTTTTGTCATCAGTTGGGGCTGCCAACACATGGATTCCACCGGACGCACTCGATCTGGGGATAACAGACCCTCTATGGGGGGAGGGGAGGGGATCCTCCTGTTCTTTCTTTCTTTTCCTCCATCTGTTTTCTTTCTCTACAGATGCCGTTTTTCTCTGCTTAGTTTCTGATTTGGTCTATTTGGACATGTCGACCTCCTGCTTTGCTGCGGTTCGGACCGCCTTTGCCTAGAGCTCCGTGCTTTGCACTCTTGCCTTGTATGTTTTGTGTCCTGTTTTCTCACGTCAGCCTATCAGCACAGTGCTCAAACGACATAGCTTGAAGAAGACGACGGGATCTACAAACGTTCCGCAAAAGAACTTCACTGACGAAAGCGGAAGCGCTAACGAAACAACCTCCCGCTGCAAGCACCTTACATTCCTGGGACGGGAAACCACCGACGGCTGGCTGCGAAATTGCCTCTGGTTCAGATTGGTTTAGAACCGTCCCTCTGCCCAAAAGGCCACAGACGTCTGCAAAAGATTGCAGTTCTTGAAACAAAGTTACCTCTGATCCGAGCAGAAGCGTTCGCTTACTTAATGGCAGATAAAATGATGACCTTTCACACGGTCTGCATTCGTTCCGTCAGTAACAGCGGCAGGCCGGTAAAAATAAAATTCTGACATTCCACAGGGCACACTCGCTTGGCGGACAAAAGCCACCGGGGGCTCTCTTTGCGTGTTCCTTCACCTGGTCAAACCGCTTTGAGGGGGGACCTTTCGAGTAGTTTTCGGCGTCAGAACAGACTCTTCTAGCGACGGGTGGGCAGGCCTTCCACAGGCGCGCGCGGCTCTACTGGAGCAAAAGAGGCTTGGCAGAGGACGAGGAAGAGAGGGAAGCGCCGCTCCAGCGAGGGGGTGCTCGCTGCAGAGCCATTCGAGGAGAGCTGAGCTCCAGCGAGGGGGAGCATGAGCTGTCGCTCCTCCTCCTGTAAGCTGTTTCAATGCGTACACCAACCCCACCCCTAACCCTACCCCCAGTGACATCACTCGTAGAAGAAGTGCAAAAAAAGGTGGAGCTCAAGCTTAAGCTCCCCCTCGCTGGAGCTCAGCTCTCCTCAAATGGCTCTGCAGCGAGCACCACTTGGCTCCAGCCGGGTCCGACGCTACCGCCTGAGCTCTGTCTTGAACCACTGTGCTCAGGGGAGAGCGCGAACGCAGTCCCCCACTACCAGAAATTATGCAGTCGAGATTCCCACATTTGGGGAATTCGCAGGGGTCAGCGTGGCCGGAGTGCAATGGCCAAGCCTCGCCCTGGGTGAACCACCTTCTTGATCATGGTATCTCCCCTGCCAGGTAAGTATGAGTTGCCGGGCGGCGCAAATGGCAGCCGCCGTTTTCTATCGGCCGTACTCCAGGGCGGTGATGCCCAGCCACCGAGCATGGGGAATGGGCCAGCAACCCCTGTCTCCTGACGGCGCTGTACTTGCAGCAGACGTGCCTGTGCCTGCAAACCACTCGCTAGTAACTGTGGCAACGCATGAAGAGTTTGAGCTTCCTCCAGATGCTTGCTTTGTGTTTTGTCATCAGTTGGGGCTGCCAACACATGGATTCCACCGGACGCACTCGATCTGGGGATAACAGACCCTCTATGGGGGGAGGGGAGGGGATCCTCCTGTTCTTTCTTTCTTTTCCTCCATCTGTTTTCTTTCTCTACAGATGCCGTTTTTCTCTGCTTAGTTTCTGATTTGGTCTATTTGGACATGTCGACCTCCTGCTTTGCTGCGGTTCGGACCGCCTTTGCCTAGAGCTCCGTGCTTTGCACTCTTGCCTTGTATGTTTTGTGTCCTGTTTTCTCACGTCAGCCTATCAGCACAGTGCTCAAACGACATAGCTTGAAGAAGACGACGGGATCTACAAACGTTCCGCAAAAGAACTTCACTGACGAAAGCGGAAGCGCTAACGAAACAACCTCCCGCTGCAAGCACCTTACATTCCTGGGACGGGAAACCACCGACGGCTGGCTGCGAAATTGCCTCTGGTTCAGATTGGTTTAGAACCGTCCCTCTGCCCAAAAGGCCACAGACGTCTGCAAAAGATTGCAGTTCTTGAAACAAAGTTACCTCTGATCCGAGCAGAAGCGTTCGCTTACTTAATGGCAGATAAAATGATGACCTTTCACACGGTCTGCATTCGTTCCGTCAGTAACAGCGGCAGGCCGGTAAAAATAAAATTCTGACATTCCACAGGGCACACTCGCTTGGCGGACAAAAGCCACCGGGGGCTCTCTTTGCGTGTTCCTTCACCTGGTCAAACCGCTTTGAGGGGGGACCTTTCGAGTAGTTTTCGGCGTCAGAACAGACTCTTCTAGCGACGGGTGGGCAGGCCTTCCACAGGCGCGCGCGGCTCTACTGGAGCAAAAGAGGCTTGGCAGAGGACGAGGAAGAGAGGGAAGCGCCGCTCCAGCGAGGGGGTGCTCGCTGCAGAGCCATTCGAGGAGAGCTGAGCTCCAGCGAGGGGGAGCATGAGCTGTCGCTCCTCCTCCTGTAAGCTGTTTCAATGCGTACACCAACCCCACCCCTAACCCTACCCCCAGTGACATCACTCGTAGAAGAAGTGCAAAAAAAGGTGGAGCTCAAGCTTAAGCTCCCCCTCGCTGGAGCTCAGCTCTCCTCAAATGGCTCTGCAGCGAGCACCACTTGGCTCCAGCCGGGTCCGACGCTACCGCCTGAGCTCTGTCTTGAACCACTGTGCTCAGGGGAGAGCGCGAACGCAGTCCCCCACTACCAGAAATTATGCAGTCGAGATTCCCACATTTGGGGAATTCGCAGGGGTCAGCGTGGCCGGAGTGCAATGGCCAAGCCTCGCCCTGGGTGAACCACCTTCTTGATCATGGTATCTCCCCTGCCAGGTAAGTATGAGTTGCCGGGCGGCGCAAATGGCAGCCGCCGTTTTCTATCGGCCGTACTCCAGGGCGGTGATGCCCAGCCACCGAGCATGGGGAATGGGCCAGCAACCCCTGTCTCCTGACGGCGCTGTACTTGCAGCAGACGTGCCTGTGCCTGCAAACCACTCGCTAGTAACTGTGGCAACGCATGAAGAGTTTGAGCTTCCTCCAGATGCTTGCTTTGTGTTTTGTCATCAGTTGGGGCTGCCAACACATGGATTCCACCGGACGCACTCGATCTGGGGATAACAGACCCTCTATGGGGGGAGGGGAGGGGATCCTCCTGTTCTTTCTTTCTTTTCCTCCATCTGTTTTCTTTCTCTACAGATGCCGTTTTTCTCTGCTTAGTTTCTGATTTGGTCTATTTGGACATGTCGACCTCCTGCTTTGCTGCGGTTCGGACCGCCTTTGCCTAGAGCTCCGTGCTTTGCACTCTTGCCTTGTATGTTTTGTGTCCTGTTTTCTCACGTCAGCCTATCAGCACAGTGCTCAAACGACATAGCTTGAAGAAGACGACGGGATCTACAAACGTTCCGCAAAAGAACTTCACTGACGAAAGCGGAAGCGCTAACGAAACAACCTCCCGCTGCAAGCACCTTACATTCCTGGGACGGGAAACCACCGACGGCTGGCTGCGAAATTGCCTCTGGTTCAGATTGGTTTAGAACCGTCCCTCTGCCCAAAAGGCCACAGACGTCTGCAAAAGATTGCAGTTCTTGAAACAAAGTTACCTCTGATCCGAGCAGAAGCGTTCGCTTACTTAATGGCAGATAAAATGATGACCTTTCACACGGTCTGCATTCGTTCCGTCAGTAACAGCGGCAGGCCGGTAAAAATAAAATTCTGACATTCCACAGGGCACACTCGCTTGGCGGACAAAAGCCACCGGGGGCTCTCTTTGCGTGTTCCTTCACCTGGTCAAACCGCTTTGAGGGGGGACCTTTCGAGTAGTTTTCGGCGTCAGAACAGACTCTTCTAGCGACGGGTGGGCAGGCCTTCCACAGGCGCGCGCGGCTCTACTGGAGCAAAAGAGGCTTGGCAGAGGACGAGGAAGAGAGGGAAGCGCCGCTCCAGCGAGGGGGTGCTCGCTGCAGAGCCATTCGAGGAGAGCTGAGCTCCAGCGAGGGGGAGCATGAGCTGTCGCTCCTCCTCCTGTAAGCTGTTTCAATGCGTACACCAACCCCACCCCTAACCCTACCCCCAGTGACATCACTCGTAGAAGAAGTGCAAAAAAAGGTGGAGCTCAAGCTTAAGCTCCCCCTCGCTGGAGCTCAGCTCTCCTCAAATGGCTCTGCAGCGAGCACCACTTGGCTCCAGCCGGGTCCGACGCTACCGCCTGAGCTCTGTCTTGAACCACTGTGCTCAGGGGAGAGCGCGAACGCAGTCCCCCACTACCAGAAATTATGCAGTCGAGATTCCCACATTTGGGGAATTCGCAGGGGTCAGCGTGGCCGGAGTGCAATGGCCAAGCCTCGCCCTGGGTGAACCACCTTCTTGATCATGGTATCTCCCCTGCCAGGTAAGTATGAGTTGCCGGGCGGCGCAAATGGCAGCCGCCGTTTTCTATCGGCCGTACTCCAGGGCGGTGATGCCCAGCCACCGAGCATGGGGAATGGGCCAGCAACCCCTGTCTCCTGACGGCGCTGTACTTGCAGCAGACGTGCCTGTGCCTGCAAACCACTCGCTAGTAACTGTGGCAACGCATGAAGAGTTTGAGCTTCCTCCAGATGCTTGCTTTGTGTTTTGTCATCAGTTGGGGCTGCCAACACATGGATTCCACCGGACGCACTCGATCTGGGGATAACAGACCCTCTATGGGGGGAGGGGAGGGGATCCTCCTGTTCTTTCTTTCTTTTCCTCCATCTGTTTTCTTTCTCTACAGATGCCGTTTTTCTCTGCTTAGTTTCTGATTTGGTCTATTTGGACATGTCGACCTCCTGCTTTGCTGCGGTTCGGACCGCCTTTGCCTAGAGCTCCGTGCTTTGCACTCTTGCCTTGTATGTTTTGTGTCCTGTTTTCTCACGTCAGCCTATCAGCACAGTGCTCAAACGACATAGCTTGAAGAAGACGACGGGATCTACAAACGTTCCGCAAAAGAACTTCACTGACGAAAGCGGAAGCGCTAACGAAACAACCTCCCGCTGCAAGCACCTTACATTCCTGGGACGGGAAACCACCGACGGCTGGCTGCGAAATTGCCTCTGGTTCAGATTGGTTTAGAACCGTCCCTCTGCCCAAAAGGCCACAGACGTCTGCAAAAGATTGCAGTTCTTGAAACAAAGTTACCTCTGATCCGAGCAGAAGCGTTCGCTTACTTAATGGCAGATAAAATGATGACCTTTCACACGGTCTGCATTCGTTCCGTCAGTAACAGCGGCAGGCCGGTAAAAATAAAATTCTGACATTCCACAGGGCACACTCGCTTGGCGGACAAAAGCCACCGGGGGCTCTCTTTGCGTGTTCCTTCACCTGGTCAAACCGCTTTGAGGGGGGACCTTTCGAGTAGTTTTCGGCGTCAGAACAGACTCTTCTAGCGACGGGTGGGCAGGCCTTCCACAGGCGCGCGCGGCTCTACTGGAGCAAAAGAGGCTTGGCAGAGGACGAGGAAGAGAGGGAAGCGCCGCTCCAGCGAGGGGGTGCTCGCTGCAGAGCCATTCGAGGAGAGCTGAGCTCCAGCGAGGGGGAGCATGAGCTGTCGCTCCTCCTCCTGTAAGCTGTTTCAATGCGTACACCAACCCCACCCCTAACCCTACCCCCAGTGACATCACTCGTAGAAGAAGTGCAAAAAAAGGTGGAGCTCAAGCTTAAGCTCCCCCTCGCTGGAGCTCAGCTCTCCTCAAATGGCTCTGCAGCGAGCACCACTTGGCTCCAGCCGGGTCCGACGCTACCGCCTGAGCTCTGTCTTGAACCACTGTGCTCAGGGGAGAGCGCGAACGCAGTCCCCCACTACCAGAAATTATGCAGTCGAGATTCCCACATTTGGGGAATTCGCAGGGGTCAGCGTGGCCGGAGTGCAATGGCCAAGCCTCGCCCTGGGTGAACCACCTTCTTGATCATGGTATCTCCCCTGCCAGGTAAGTATGAGTTGCCGGGCGGCGCAAATGGCAGCCGCCGTTTTCTATCGGCCGTACTCCAGGGCGGTGATGCCCAGCCACCGAGCATGGGGAATGGGCCAGCAACCCCTGTCTCCTGACGGCGCTGTACTTGCAGCAGACGTGCCTGTGCCTGCAAACCACTCGCTAGTAACTGTGGCAACGCATGAAGAGTTTGAGCTTCCTCCAGATGCTTGCTTTGTGTTTTGTCATCAGTTGGGGCTGCCAACACATGGATTCCACCGGACGCACTCGATCTGGGGATAACAGACCCTCTATGGGGGGAGGGGAGGGGATCCTCCTGTTCTTTCTTTCTTTTCCTCCATCTGTTTTCTTTCTCTACAGATGCCGTTTTTCTCTGCTTAGTTTCTGATTTGGTCTATTTGGACATGTCGACCTCCTGCTTTGCTGCGGTTCGGACCGCCTTTGCCTAGAGCTCCGTGCTTTGCACTCTTGCCTTGTATGTTTTGTGTCCTGTTTTCTCACGTCAGCCTATCAGCACAGTGCTCAAACGACATAGCTTGAAGAAGACGACGGGATCTACAAACGTTCCGCAAAAGAACTTCACTGACGAAAGCGGAAGCGCTAACGAAACAACCTCCCGCTGCAAGCACCTTACATTCCTGGGACGGGAAACCACCGACGGCTGGCTGCGAAATTGCCTCTGGTTCAGATTGGTTTAGAACCGTCCCTCTGCCCAAAAGGCCACAGACGTCTGCAAAAGATTGCAGTTCTTGAAACAAAGTTACCTCTGATCCGAGCAGAAGCGTTCGCTTACTTAATGGCAGATAAAATGATGACCTTTCACACGGTCTGCATTCGTTCCGTCAGTAACAGCGGCAGGCCGGTAAAAATAAAATTCTGACATTCCACAGGGCACACTCGCTTGGCGGACAAAAGCCACCGGGGGCTCTCTTTGCGTGTTCCTTCACCTGGTCAAACCGCTTTGAGGGGGGACCTTTCGAGTAGTTTTCGGCGTCAGAACAGACTCTTCTAGCGACGGGTGGGCAGGCCTTCCACAGGCGCGCGCGGCTCTACTGGAGCAAAAGAGGCTTGGCAGAGGACGAGGAAGAGAGGGAAGCGCCGCTCCAGCGAGGGGGTGCTCGCTGCAGAGCCATTCGAGGAGAGCTGAGCTCCAGCGAGGGGGAGCATGAGCTGTCGCTCCTCCTCCTGTAAGCTGTTTCAATGCGTACACCAACCCCACCCCTAACCCTACCCCCAGTGACATCACTCGTAGAAGAAGTGCAAAAAAAGGTGGAGCTCAAGCTTAAGCTCCCCCTCGCTGGAGCTCAGCTCTCCTCAAATGGCTCTGCAGCGAGCACCACTTGGCTCCAGCCGGGTCCGACGCTACCGCCTGAGCTCTGTCTTGAACCACTGTGCTCAGGGGAGAGCGCGAACGCAGTCCCCCACTACCAGAAATTATGCAGTCGAGATTCCCACATTTGGGGAATTCGCAGGGGTCAGCGTGGCCGGAGTGCAATGGCCAAGCCTCGCCCTGGGTGAACCACCTTCTTGATCATGGTATCTCCCCTGCCAGGTAAGTATGAGTTGCCGGGCGGCGCAAATGGCAGCCGCCGTTTTCTATCGGCCGTACTCCAGGGCGGTGATGCCCAGCCACCGAGCATGGGGAATGGGCCAGCAACCCCTGTCTCCTGACGGCGCTGTACTTGCAGCAGACGTGCCTGTGCCTGCAAACCACTCGCTAGTAACTGTGGCAACGCATGAAGAGTTTGAGCTTCCTCCAGATGCTTGCTTTGTGTTTTGTCATCAGTTGGGGCTGCCAACACATGGATTCCACCGGACGCACTCGATCTGGGGATAACAGACCCTCTATGGGGGGAGGGGAGGGGATCCTCCTGTTCTTTCTTTCTTTTCCTCCATCTGTTTTCTTTCTCTACAGATGCCGTTTTTCTCTGCTTAGTTTCTGATTTGGTCTATTTGGACATGTCGACCTCCTGCTTTGCTGCGGTTCGGACCGCCTTTGCCTAGAGCTCCGTGCTTTGCACTCTTGCCTTGTATGTTTTGTGTCCTGTTTTCTCACGTCAGCCTATCAGCACAGTGCTCAAACGACATAGCTTGAAGAAGACGACGGGATCTACAAACGTTCCGCAAAAGAACTTCACTGACGAAAGCGGAAGCGCTAACGAAACAACCTCCCGCTGCAAGCACCTTACATTCCTGGGACGGGAAACCACCGACGGCTGGCTGCGAAATTGCCTCTGGTTCAGATTGGTTTAGAACCGTCCCTCTGCCCAAAAGGCCACAGACGTCTGCAAAAGATTGCAGTTCTTGAAACAAAGTTACCTCTGATCCGAGCAGAAGCGTTCGCTTACTTAATGGCAGATAAAATGATGACCTTTCACACGGTCTGCATTCGTTCCGTCAGTAACAGCGGCAGGCCGGTAAAAATAAAATTCTGACATTCCACAGGGCACACTCGCTTGGCGGACAAAAGCCACCGGGGGCTCTCTTTGCGTGTTCCTTCACCTGGTCAAACCGCTTTGAGGGGGGACCTTTCGAGTAGTTTTCGGCGTCAGAACAGACTCTTCTAGCGACGGGTGGGCAGGCCTTCCACAGGCGCGCGCGGCTCTACTGGAGCAAAAGAGGCTTGGCAGAGGACGAGGAAGAGAGGGAAGCGCCGCTCCAGCGAGGGGGTGCTCGCTGCAGAGCCATTCGAGGAGAGCTGAGCTCCAGCGAGGGGGAGCATGAGCTGTCGCTCCTCCTCCTGTAAGCTGTTTCAATGCGTACACCAACCCCACCCCTAACCCTACCCCCAGTGACATCACTCGTAGAAGAAGTGCAAAAAAAGGTGGAGCTCAAGCTTAAGCTCCCCCTCGCTGGAGCTCAGCTCTCCTCAAATGGCTCTGCAGCGAGCACCACTTGGCTCCAGCCGGGTCCGACGCTACCGCCTGAGCTCTGTCTTGAACCACTGTGCTCAGGGGAGAGCGCGAACGCAGTCCCCCACTACCAGAAATTATGCAGTCGAGATTCCCACATTTGGGGAATTCGCAGGGGTCAGCGTGGCCGGAGTGCAATGGCCAAGCCTCGCCCTGGGTGAACCACCTTCTTGATCATGGTATCTCCCCTGCCAGGTAAGTATGAGTTGCCGGGCGGCGCAAATGGCAGCCGCCGTTTTCTATCGGCCGTACTCCAGGGCGGTGATGCCCAGCCACCGAGCATGGGGAATGGGCCAGCAACCCCTGTCTCCTGACGGCGCTGTACTTGCAGCAGACGTGCCTGTGCCTGCAAACCACTCGCTAGTAACTGTGGCAACGCATGAAGAGTTTGAGCTTCCTCCAGATGCTTGCTTTGTGTTTTGTCATCAGTTGGGGCTGCCAACACATGGATTCCACCGGACGCACTCGATCTGGGGATAACAGACCCTCTATGGGGGGAGGGGAGGGGATCCTCCTGTTCTTTCTTTCTTTTCCTCCATCTGTTTTCTTTCTCTACAGATGCCGTTTTTCTCTGCTTAGTTTCTGATTTGGTCTATTTGGACATGTCGACCTCCTGCTTTGCTGCGGTTCGGACCGCCTTTGCCTAGAGCTCCGTGCTTTGCACTCTTGCCTTGTATGTTTTGTGTCCTGTTTTCTCACGTCAGCCTATCAGCACAGTGCTCAAACGACATAGCTTGAAGAAGACGACGGGATCTACAAACGTTCCGCAAAAGAACTTCACTGACGAAAGCGGAAGCGCTAACGAAACAACCTCCCGCTGCAAGCACCTTACATTCCTGGGACGGGAAACCACCGACGGCTGGCTGCGAAATTGCCTCTGGTTCAGATTGGTTTAGAACCGTCCCTCTGCCCAAAAGGCCACAGACGTCTGCAAAAGATTGCAGTTCTTGAAACAAAGTTACCTCTGATCCGAGCAGAAGCGTTCGCTTACTTAATGGCAGATAAAATGATGACCTTTCACACGGTCTGCATTCGTTCCGTCAGTAACAGCGGCAGGCCGGTAAAAATAAAATTCTGACATTCCACAGGGCACACTCGCTTGGCGGACAAAAGCCACCGGGGGCTCTCTTTGCGTGTTCCTTCACCTGGTCAAACCGCTTTGAGGGGGGACCTTTCGAGTAGTTTTCGGCGTCAGAACAGACTCTTCTAGCGACGGGTGGGCAGGCCTTCCACAGGCGCGCGCGGCTCTACTGGAGCAAAAGAGGCTTGGCAGAGGACGAGGAAGAGAGGGAAGCGCCGCTCCAGCGAGGGGGTGCTCGCTGCAGAGCCATTCGAGGAGAGCTGAGCTCCAGCGAGGGGGAGCATGAGCTGTCGCTCCTCCTCCTGTAAGCTGTTTCAATGCGTACACCAACCCCACCCCTAACCCTACCCCCAGTGACATCACTCGTAGAAGAAGTGCAAAAAAAGGTGGAGCTCAAGCTTAAGCTCCCCCTCGCTGGAGCTCAGCTCTCCTCAAATGGCTCTGCAGCGAGCACCACTTGGCTCCAGCCGGGTCCGACGCTACCGCCTGAGCTCTGTCTTGAACCACTGTGCTCAGGGGAGAGCGCGAACGCAGTCCCCCACTACCAGAAATTATGCAGTCGAGATTCCCACATTTGGGGAATTCGCAGGGGTCAGCGTGGCCGGAGTGCAATGGCCAAGCCTCGCCCTGGGTGAACCACCTTCTTGATCATGGTATCTCCCCTGCCAGGTAAGTATGAGTTGCCGGGCGGCGCAAATGGCAGCCGCCGTTTTCTATCGGCCGTACTCCAGGGCGGTGATGCCCAGCCACCGAGCATGGGGAATGGGCCAGCAACCCCTGTCTCCTGACGGCGCTGTACTTGCAGCAGACGTGCCTGTGCCTGCAAACCACTCGCTAGTAACTGTGGCAACGCATGAAGAGTTTGAGCTTCCTCCAGATGCTTGCTTTGTGTTTTGTCATCAGTTGGGGCTGCCAACACATGGATTCCACCGGACGCACTCGATCTGGGGATAACAGACCCTCTATGGGGGGAGGGGAGGGGATCCTCCTGTTCTTTCTTTCTTTTCCTCCATCTGTTTTCTTTCTCTACAGATGCCGTTTTTCTCTGCTTAGTTTCTGATTTGGTCTATTTGGACATGTCGACCTCCTGCTTTGCTGCGGTTCGGACCGCCTTTGCCTAGAGCTCCGTGCTTTGCACTCTTGCCTTGTATGTTTTGTGTCCTGTTTTCTCACGTCAGCCTATCAGCACAGTGCTCAAACGACATAGCTTGAAGAAGACGACGGGATCTACAAACGTTCCGCAAAAGAACTTCACTGACGAAAGCGGAAGCGCTAACGAAACAACCTCCCGCTGCAAGCACCTTACATTCCTGGGACGGGAAACCACCGACGGCTGGCTGCGAAATTGCCTCTGGTTCAGATTGGTTTAGAACCGTCCCTCTGCCCAAAAGGCCACAGACGTCTGCAAAAGATTGCAGTTCTTGAAACAAAGTTACCTCTGATCCGAGCAGAAGCGTTCGCTTACTTAATGGCAGATAAAATGATGACCTTTCACACGGTCTGCATTCGTTCCGTCAGTAACAGCGGCAGGCCGGTAAAAATAAAATTCTGACATTCCACAGGGCACACTCGCTTGGCGGACAAAAGCCACCGGGGGCTCTCTTTGCGTGTTCCTTCACCTGGTCAAACCGCTTTGAGGGGGGACCTTTCGAGTAGTTTTCGGCGTCAGAACAGACTCTTCTAGCGACGGGTGGGCAGGCCTTCCACAGGCGCGCGCGGCTCTACTGGAGCAAAAGAGGCTTGGCAGAGGACGAGGAAGAGAGGGAAGCGCCGCTCCAGCGAGGGGGTGCTCGCTGCAGAGCCATTCGAGGAGAGCTGAGCTCCAGCGAGGGGGAGCATGAGCTGTCGCTCCTCCTCCTGTAAGCTGTTTCAATGCGTACACCAACCCCACCCCTAACCCTACCCCCAGTGACATCACTCGTAGAAGAAGTGCAAAAAAAGGTGGAGCTCAAGCTTAAGCTCCCCCTCGCTGGAGCTCAGCTCTCCTCAAATGGCTCTGCAGCGAGCACCACTTGGCTCCAGCCGGGTCCGACGCTACCGCCTGAGCTCTGTCTTGAACCACTGTGCTCAGGGGAGAGCGCGAACGCAGTCCCCCACTACCAGAAATTATGCAGTCGAGATTCCCACATTTGGGGAATTCGCAGGGGTCAGCGTGGCCGGAGTGCAATGGCCAAGCCTCGCCCTGGGTGAACCACCTTCTTGATCATGGTATCTCCCCTGCCAGGTAAGTATGAGTTGCCGGGCGGCGCAAATGGCAGCCGCCGTTTTCTATCGGCCGTACTCCAGGGCGGTGATGCCCAGCCACCGAGCATGGGGAATGGGCCAGCAACCCCTGTCTCCTGACGGCGCTGTACTTGCAGCAGACGTGCCTGTGCCTGCAAACCACTCGCTAGTAACTGTGGCAACGCATGAAGAGTTTGAGCTTCCTCCAGATGCTTGCTTTGTGTTTTGTCATCAGTTGGGGCTGCCAACACATGGATTCCACCGGACGCACTCGATCTGGGGATAACAGACCCTCTATGGGGGGAGGGGAGGGGATCCTCCTGTTCTTTCTTTCTTTTCCTCCATCTGTTTTCTTTCTCTACAGATGCCGTTTTTCTCTGCTTAGTTTCTGATTTGGTCTATTTGGACATGTCGACCTCCTGCTTTGCTGCGGTTCGGACCGCCTTTGCCTAGAGCTCCGTGCTTTGCACTCTTGCCTTGTATGTTTTGTGTCCTGTTTTCTCATGTCAGCCTATCAGCACAGTGCTCAAACGACATAGCTTGAAGAAGACGACGGGATCTACAAACGTTCCGCAAAAGAACTTCACTGACGAAAGCGGAAGCGCTAACGAAACAACCTCCCGCTGCAAGCACCTTACATTCCTGGGACGGGAAACCACCGACGGCTGGCTGCGAAATTGCCTCTGGTTCAGATTGGTTTAGAACCGTCCCTCTGCCCAAAAGGCCACAGACGTCTGCAAAAGATTGCAGTTCTTGAAACAAAGTTACCTCTGATCCGAGCAGAAGCGTTCGCTTACTTAATGGCAGATAAAATGATGACCTTTCACACGGTCTGCATTCGTTCCGTCAGTAACAGCGGCAGGCCGGTAAAAATAAAATTCTGACATTCCACAGGGCACACTCGCTTGGCGGACAAAAGCCACCGGGGGCTCTCTTTGCGTGTTCCTTCACCTGGTCAAACCGCTTTGAGGGGGGACCTTTCGAGTAGTTTTCGGCGTCAGAACAGACTCTTCTAGCGACGGGTGGGCAGGCCTTCCACAGGCGCGCGCGGCTCTACTGGAGCAAAAGAGGCTTGGCAGAGGACGAGGAAGAGAGGGAAGCGCCGCTCCAGCGAGGGGGTGCTCGCTGCAGAGCCATTCGAGGAGAGCTGAGCTCCAGCGAGGGGGAGCATGAGCTGTCGCTCCTCCTCCTGTAAGCTGTTTCAATGCGTACACCAACCCCACCCCTAACCCTACCCCCAGTGACATCACTCGTAGAAGAAGTGCAAAAAAAGGTGGAGCTCAAGCTTAAGCTCCCCCTCGCTGGAGCTCAGCTCTCCTCAAATGGCTCTGCAGCGAGCACCACTTGGCTCCAGCCGGGTCCGACGCTACCGCCTGAGCTCTGTCTTGAACCACTGTGCTCAGGGGAGAGCGCGAACGCAGTCCCCCACTACCAGAAATTATGCAGTCGAGATTCCCACATTTGGGGAATTCGCAGGGGTCAGCGTGGCCGGAGTGCAATGGCCAAGCCTCGCCCTGGGTGAACCACCTTCTTGATCATGGTATCTCCCCTGCCAGGTAAGTATGAGTTGCCGGGCGGCGCAAATGGCAGCCGCCGTTTTCTATCGGCCGTACTCCAGGGCGGTGATGCCCAGCCACCGAGCATGGGGAATGGGCCAGCAACCCCTGTCTCCTGACGGCGCTGTACTTGCAGCAGACGTGCCTGTGCCTGCAAACCACTCGCTAGTAACTGTGGCAACGCATGAAGAGTTTGAGCTTCCTCCAGATGCTTGCTTTGTGTTTTGTCATCAGTTAAGGCTGCCAACACATGGATTCCACCGGACGCACTCGATCTGGGGATAACAGACCCTCTATGGGGGGAGGGGAGGGGATCCTCCTGTTCTTTCTTTCTTTTCCTCCATCTGTTTTCTTTCTCTACAGATGCCGTTTTTCTCTGCTTAGTTTCTGATTTGGTCTATTTGGACATGTCGACCTCCTGCTTTGCTGCGGTTCGGACCGCCTTTGCCTAGAGCTCCGTGCTTTGCACTCTTGCCTTGTATGTTTTGTGTCCTGTTTTCTCACGTCAGCCTATCAGCACAGTGCTCAAACGACATAGCTTGAAGAAGACGACGGGATCTACAAACGTTCCGCAAAAGAACTTCACTGACGAAAGCGGAAGCGCTAACGAAACAACCTCCCGCTGCAAGCACCTTACATTCCTGGGACGGGAAACCACCGACGGCTGGCTGCGAAATTGCCTCTGGTTCAGATTGGTTTAGAACCGTCCCTCTGCCCAAAAGGCCACAGACGTCTGCAAAAGATTGCAGTTCTTGAAACAAAGTTACCTCTGATCCGAGCAGAAGCGTTCGCTTACTTAATGGCAGATAAAATGATGACCTTTCACACGGTCTGCATTCGTTCCGTCAGTAACAGCGGCAGGCCGGTAAAAATAAAATTCTGACATTCCACAGGGCACACTCGCTTGGCGGACAAAAGCCACCGGGGGCTCTCTTTGCGTGTTCCTTCACCTGGTCAAACCGCTTTGAGGGGGGACCTTTCGAGTAGTTTTCGGCGTCAGAACAGACTCTTCTAGCGACGGGTGGGCAGGCCTTCCACAGGCGCGCGCGGCTCTACTGGAGCAAAAGAGGCTTGGCAGAGGACGAGGAAGAGAGGGAAGCGCCGCTCCAGCGAGGGGGTGCTCGCTGCAGAGCCATTCGAGGAGAGCTGAGCTCCAGCGAGGGGGAGCATGAGCTGTCGCTCCTCCTCCTGTAAGCTGTTTCAATGCGTACACCAACCCCACCCCTAACCCTACCCCCAGTGACATCACTCGTAGAAGAAGTGCAAAAAAAGGTGGAGCTCAAGCTTAAGCTCCCCCTCGCTGGAGCTCAGCTCTCCTCAAATGGCTCTGCAGCGAGCACCACTTGGCTCCAGCCGGGTCCGACGCTACCGCCTGAGCTCTGTCTTGAACCACTGTGCTCAGGGGAGAGCGCGAACGCAGTCCCCCACTACCAGAAATTATGCAGTCGAGATTCCCACATTTGGGGAATTCGCAGGGGTCAGCGTGGCCGGAGTGCAATGGCCAAGCCTCGCCCTGGGTGAACCACCTTCTTGATCATGGTATCTCCCCTGCCAGGTAAGTATGAGTTGCCGGGCGGCGCAAATGGCAGCCGCCGTTTTCTATCGGCCGTACTCCAGGGCGGTGATGCCCAGCCACCGAGCATGGGGAATGGGCCAGCAACCCCTGTCTCCTGACGGCGCTGTACTTGCAGCAGACGTGCCTGTGCCTGCAAACCACTCGCTAGTAACTGTGGCAACGCATGAAGAGTTTGAGCTTCCTCCAGATGCTTGCTTTGTGTTTTGTCATCAGTTGGGGCTGCCAACACATGGATTCCACCGGACGCACTCGATCTGGGGATAACAGACCCTCTATGGGGGGAGGGGAGGGGATCCTCCTGTTCTTTCTTTCTTTTCCTCCATCTGTTTTCTTTCTCTACAGATGCCGTTTTTCTCTGCTTAGTTTCTGATTTGGTCTATTTGGACATGTCGACCTCCTGCTTTGCTGCGGTTCGGACCGCCTTTGCCTAGAGCTCCGTGCTTTGCACTCTTGCCTTGTATGTTTTGTGTCCTGTTTTCTCACGTCAGCCTATCAGCACAGTGCTCAAACGACATAGCTTGAAGAAGACGACGGGATCTACAAACGTTCCGCAAAAGAACTTCACTGACGAAAGCGGAAGCGCTAACGAAACAACCTCCCGCTGCAAGCACCTTACATTCCTGGGACGGGAAACCACCGACGGCTGGCTGCGAAATTGCCTCTGGTTCAGATTGGTTTAGAACCGTCCCTCTGCCCAAAAGGCCACAGACGTCTGCAAAAGATTGCAGTTCTTGAAACAAAGTTACCTCTGATCCGAGCAGAAGCGTTCGCTTACTTAATGGCAGATAAAATGATGACCTTTCACACGGTCTGCATTCGTTCCGTCAGTAACAGCGGCAGGCCGGTAAAAATAAAATTCTGACATTCCACAGGGCACACTCGCTTGGCGGACAAAAGCCACCGGGGGCTCTCTTTGCGTGTTCCTTCACCTGGTCAAACCGCTTTGAGGGGGGACCTTTCGAGTAGTTTTCGGCGTCAGAACAGACTCTTCTAGCGACGGGTGGGCAGGCCTTCCACAGGCGCGCGCGGCTCTACTGGAGCAAAAGAGGCTTGGCAGAGGACGAGGAAGAGAGGGAAGCGCCGCTCCAGCGAGGGGGTGCTCGCTGCAGAGCCATTCGAGGAGAGCTGAGCTCCAGCGAGGGGGAGCATGAGCTGTCGCTCCTCCTCCTGTAAGCTGTTTCAATGCGTACACCAACCCCACCCCTAACCCTACCCCCAGTGACATCACTCGTAGAAGAAGTGCAAAAAAAGGTGGAGCTCAAGCTTAAGCTCCCCCTCGCTGGAGCTCAGCTCTCCTCAAATGGCTCTGCAGCGAGCACCACTTGGCTCCAGCCAGGTCCGACGCTACCGCCTGAGCTCTGTCTTGAACCACTGTGCTCAGGGGAGAGCGCGAACGCAGTCCCCCACTACCAGAAATTATGCAGTCGAGATTCCCACATTTGGGGAATTCGCAGGGGTCAGCGTGGCCGGAGTGCAATGGCCAAGCCTCGCCCTGGGTGAACCACCTTCTTGATCATGGTATCTCCCCTGCCAGGTAAGTATGAGTTGCCGGGCGGCGCAAATGGCAGCCGCCGTTTTCTATCGGCCGTACTCCAGGGCGGTGATGCCCAGCCACCGAGCATGGGGAATGGGCCAGCAACCCCTGTCTCCTGACGGCGCTGTACTTGCAGCAGACGTGCCTGTGCCTGCAAACCACTCGCTAGTAACTGTGGCAACGCATGAAGAGTTTGAGCTTCCTCCAGATGCTTGCTTTGTGTTTTGTCATCAGTTGGGGCTGCCAACACATGGATTCCACCGGACGCACTCGATCTGGGGATAACAGACCCTCTATGGGGGGAGGGGAGGGGATCCTCCTGTTCTTTCTTTCTTTTCCTCCATCTGTTTTCTTTCTCTACAGATGCCGTTTTTCTCTGCTTAGTTTCTGATTTGGTCTATTTGGACATGTCGACCTCCTGCTTTGCTGCGGTTCGGACCGCCTTTGCCTAGAGCTCCGTGCTTTGCACTCTTGCCTTGTATGTTTTGTGTCCTGTTTTCTCACGTCAGCCTATCAGCACAGTGCTCAAACGACATAGCTTGAAGAAGACGACGGGATCTACGAACGTTCCGCAAAAGAACTTCACTGACGAAAGCGGAAGCGCTAACGAAACAACCTCCCGCTGCAAGCACCTTACATTCCTGGGACGGGAAACCACCGACGGCTGGCTGCGAAATTGCCTCTGGTTCAGATTGGTTTAGAACCGTCCCTCTGCCCAAAAGGCCACAGACGTCTGCAAAAGATTGCAGTTCTTGAAACAAAGTTACCTCTGATCCGAGCAGAAGCGTTCGCTTACTTAATGGCAGATAAAATGATGACCTTTCACACGGTCTGCATTCGTTCCGTCAGTAACAGCGGCAGGCCGGTAAAAATAAAATTCTGACATTCCACAGGGCACACTCGCTTGGCGGACAAAAGCCACCGGGGGCTCTCTTTGCGTGTTCCTTCACCTGGTCAAACCGCTTTGAGGGGGGACCTTTCGAGTAGTTTTCGGCGTCAGAACAGACTCTTCTAGCGACGGGTGGGCAGGCCTTCCACAGGCGCGCGCGGCTCTACTGGAGCAAAAGAGGCTTGGCAGAGGACGAGGAAGAGAGGGAAGCGCCGCTCCAGCGAGGGGGTGCTCGCTGCAGAGCCATTCGAGGAGAGCTGAGCTCCAGCGAGGGGGAGCATGAGCTGTCGCTCCTCCTCCTGTAAGCTGTTTCAATGCGTACACCAACCCCACCCCTAACCCTACCCCCAGTGACATCACTCGTAGAAGAAGTGCAAAAAAAGGTGGAGCTCAAGCTTAAGCTCCCCCTCGCTGGAGCTCAGCTCTCCTCAAATGGCTCTGCAGCGAGCACCACTTGGCTCCAGCCGGGTCCGACGCTACCGCCTGAGCTCTGTCTTGAACCACTGTGCTCAGGGGAGAGCGCGAACGCAGTCCCCCACTACCAGAAATTATGCAGTCGAGATTCCCACATTTGGGGAATTCGCAGGGGTCAGCGTGGCCGGAGTGCAATGGCCAAGCCTCGCCCTGGGTGAACCACCTTCTTGATCATGGTATCTCCCCTGCCAGGTAAGTATGTGTTGCCGGGCGGCGCAAATGGCAGCCGCCGTTTTCTATCGGCCGTACTCCAGGGCGGTGATGCCCAGCCACCGAGCATGGGGAATGGGCCAGCAACCCCTGTCTCCTGACGGCGCTGTACTTGCAGCAGACGTGCCTGTGCCTGCAAACCACTCGCTAGTAACTGTGGCAACGCATGAAGAGTTTGAGCTTCCTCCAGATGCTTGCTTTGTGTTTTGTCATCAGTTGGGGCTGCCAACACATGGATTCCACCGGACGCACTCGATCTGGGGATAACAGACCCTCTATGGGGGGAGGGGAGGGGATCCTCCTGTTCTTTCTTTCTTTTCCTCCATCTGTTTTCTTTCTCTACAGATGCCGTTTTTCTCTGCTTAGTTTCTGATTTGGTCTATTTGGACATGTCGACCTCCTGCTTTGCTGCGGTTCGGACCGCCTTTGCCTAGAGCTCCGTGCTTTGCACTCTTGCCTTGTATGTTTTGTGTCCTGTTTTCTCACGTCAGCCTATCAGCACAGTGCTCAAACGACATAGCTTGAAGAAGACGACGGGATCTACGAACGTTCCGCAAAAGAACTTCACTGACGAAAGCGGAAGCGCTAACGAAACAACCTCCCGCTGCAAGCACCTTACATTCCTGGGACGGGAAACCACCGACGGCTGGCTGCGAAATTGCCTCTGGTTCAGATTGGTTTAGAACCGTCCCTCTGCCCAAAAGGCCACAGACGTCTGCAAAAGATTGCAGTTCTTGAAACAAAGTTACCTCTGATCCGAGCAGAAGCGTTCGCTTACTTAATGGCAGATAAAATGATGACCTTTCACACGGTCTGCATTCGTTCCGTCAGTAACAGCGGCAGGCCGGTAAAAATAAAATTCTGACATTCCACAGGGCACACTCGCTTGGCGGACAAAAGCCACCGGGGGCTCTCTTTGCGTGTTCCTTCACCTGGTCAAACCGCTTTGAGGGGGGACCTTTCGAGTAGTTTTCGGCGTCAGAACAGACTCTTCTAGCGACGGGTGGGCAGGCCTTCCACAGGCGCGCGCGGCTCTACTGGAGCAAAAGAGGCTTGGCAGAGGACGAGGAAGAGAGGGAAGCGCCGCTCCAGCGAGGGGGTGCTCGCTGCAGAGCCATTCGAGGAGAGCTGAGCTCCAGCGAGGGGGAGCATGAGCTGTCGCTCCTCCTCCTGTAAGCTGTTTCAATGCGTACACCAACCCCACCCCTAACCCTACCCCCAGTGACATCACTCGTAGAAGAAGTGCAAAAAAAGGTGGAGCTCAAGCTTAAGCTCCCCCTCGCTGGAGCTCAGCTCTCCTCAAATGGCTCTGCAGCGAGCACCACTTGGCTCCAGCCGGGTCCGACGCTACCGCCTGAGCTCTGTCTTGAACCACTGTGCTCAGGGGAGAGCGCGAACGCAGTCCCCCACTACCAGAAATTATGCAGTCGAGATTCCCACATTTGGGGAATTCGCAGGGGTCAGCGTGGCCGGAGTGCAATGGCCAAGCCTCGCCCTGGGTGAACCACCTTCTTGATCATGGTATCTCCCCTGCCAGGTAAGTATGAGTTGCCGGGCGGCGCAAATGGCAGCCGCCGTTTTCTATCGGCCGTACTCCAGGGCGGTGATGCCCAGCCACCGAGCATGGGGAATGGGCCAGCAACCCCTGTCTCCTGACGGCGCTGTACTTGCAGCAGACGTGCCTGTGCCTGCAAACCACTCGCTAGTAACTGTGGCAACGCATGAAGAGTTTGAGCTTCCTCCAGATGCTTGCTTTGTGTTTTGTCATCAGTTGGGGCTGCCAACACATGGATTCCACCGGACGCACTCGATCTGGGGATAACAGACCCTCTATGGGGGGAGGGGAGGGGATCCTCCTGTTCTTTCTTTCTTTTCCTCCATCTGTTTTCTTTCTCTACAGATGCCGTTTTTCTCTGCTTAGTTTCTGATTTGGTCTATTTGGACATGTCGACCTCCTGCTTTGCTGCGGTTCGGACCGCCTTTGCCTAGAGCTCCGTGCTTTGCACTCTTGCCTTGTATGTTTTGTGTCCTGTTTTCTCACGTCAGCCTATCAGCACAGTGCTCAAACGACATAGCTTGAAGAAGACGACGGGATCTACGAACGTTCCGCAAAAGAACTTCACTGACGAAAGCGGAAGCGCTAACGAAACAACCTCCCGCTGCAAGCACCTTACATTCCTGGGACGGGAAACCACCGACGGCTGGCTGCGAAATTGCCTCTGGTTCAGATTGGTTTAGAACCGTCCCTCTGCCCAAAAGGCCACAGACGTCTGCAAAAGATTGCAGTTCTTGAAACAAAGTTACCTCTGATCCGAGCAGAAGCGTTCGCTTACTTAATGGCAGATAAAATGATGACCTTTCACACGGTCTGCATTCGTTCCGTCAGTAACAGCGGCAGGCCGGTAAAAATAAAATTCTGACATTCCACAGGGCACACTCGCTTGGCGGACAAAAGCCACCGGGGGCTCTCTTTGCGTGTTCCTTCACCTGGTCAAACCGCTTTGAGGGGGGACCTTTCGAGTAGTTTTCGGCGTCAGAACAGACTCTTCTAGCGACGGGTGGGCAGGCCTTCCACAGGCGCGCGCGGCTCTACTGGAGCAAAAGAGGCTTGGCAGAGGACGAGGAAGAGAGGGAAGCGCCGCTCCAGCGAGGGGGTGCTCGCTGCAGAGCCATTCGAGGAGAGCTGAGCTCCAGCGAGGGGGAGCATGAGCTGTCGCTCCTCCTCCTGTAAGCTGTTTCAATGCGTACACCAACCCCACCCCTAACCCTACCCCCAGTGACATCACTCGTAGAAGAAGTGCAAAAAAAGGTGGAGCTCAAGCTTAAGCTCCCCCTCGCTGGAGCTCAGCTCTCCTCAAATGGCTCTGCAGCGAGCACCACTTGGCTCCAGCCGGGTCCGACGCTACCGCCTGAGCTCTGTCTTGAACCACTGTGCTCAGGGGAGAGCGCGAACGCAGTCCCCCACTACCAGAAATTATGCAGTCGAGATTCCCACATTTGGGGAATTCGCAGGGGTCAGCGTGGCCGGAGTGCAATGGCCAAGCCTCGCCCTGGGTGAACCATCTTCTTGATCATGGTATCTCCCCTGCCAGGTAAGTATGAGTTGCCGGGCGGCGCAAATGGCAGCCGCCGTTTTCTATCGGCCGTACTCCAGGGCGGTGATGCCCAGCCACCGAGCATGGGGAATGGGCCAGCAACCCCTGTCTCCTGACGGCGCTGTACTTGCAGCAGACGTGCCTGTGCCTGCAAACCACTCGCTAGTAACTGTGGCAACGCATGAAGAGTTTGAGCTTCCTCCAAATGCTTGCTTTGTGTTTTGTCATCAGTTGGGGCTGCCAACACATGGATTCCACCGGACGCACTCGATCTGGGGATAACAGACCCTCTATGGGGGGAGGGGAGGGGATCCTCCTGTTCTTTCTTTCTTTTCCTCCATCTGTTTTCTTTCTCTACAGATGCCGTTTTTCTCTGCTTAGTTTCTGATTTGGTCTATTTGGACATGTCGACCTCCTGCTTTGCTGCGGTTCGGACCGCCTTTGCCTAGAGCTCCGTGCTTTGCACTCTTGCCTTGTATGTTTTGTGTCCTGTTTTCTCACGTCAGCCTATCAGCACAGTGCTCAAACGACATAGCTTGAAGAAGACGACGGGATCTACGAACGTTCCGCAAAAGAACTTCACTGACGACAGCGGAAGCGCTAACGAAACAACCTCCCGCTGCAAGCACCTTACATTCCTGGGACGGGAAACCACCGACGGCTGGCTGCGAAATTGCCTCTGGTTCAGATTGGTTTAGAACCGTCCCTCTGCCCAAAAGGCCACAGACGTCTGCAAAAGATTGCAGTTCTTGAAACAAAGTTACCTCTGATCCGAGCAGAAGCGTTCGCTTACTTAATGGCAGATAAAATGATGACCTTTCACACGGTCTGCATTCGTTCCGTCAGTAACAGCGGCAGGCCGGTAAAAATAAAATTCTGACATTCCACAGGGCACACTCGCTTGGCGGACAAAAGCCACCGGGGGCTCTCTTTGCGTGTTCCTTCACCTGGTCAAACCGCTTTGAGGGGGGACCTTTCGAGTAGTTTTCGGCGTCAGAACAGACTCTTCTAGCGACGGGTGGGCAGGCCTTCCACAGGCGCGCGCGGCTCTACTGGAGCAAAAGAGGCTTGGCAGAGGACGAGGAAGAGAGGGAAGCGCCGCTCCAGCGAGGGGGTGCTCGCTGCAGAGCCATTCGAGGAGAGCTGAGCTCCAGCGAGGGGGAGCATGAGCTGTCGCTCCTCCTCCTGTAAGCTGTTTCAATGCGTACACCAACCCCACCCCTAACCCTACCCCCAGTGACATCACTCGTAGAAGAAGTGCAAAAAAAGGTGGAGCTCAAGCTTAAGCTCCCCCTCGCTGGAGCTCAGCTCTCCTCAAATGGCTCTGCAGCGAGCACCACTTGGCTCCAGCCGGGTCCGACGCTACCGCCTGAGCTCTGTCTTGAACCACTGTGCTCAGGGGAGAGCGCGAACGCAGTCCCCCACTACCAGAAATTATGCAGTCGAGATTCCCACATTTGGGGAATTCGCAGGGGTCAGCGTGGCCGGAGTGCAATGGCCAAGCCTCGCCCTGGGTGAACCACCTTCTTGATCATGGTATCTCCCCTGCCAGGTAAGTATGAGTTGCCGGGCGGCGCAAATGGCAGCCGCCGTTTTCTATCGGCCGTACTCCAGGGCGGTGATGCCCAGCCACCGAGCATGGGGAATGGGCCAGCAACCCCTGTCTCCTGACGGCGCTGTACTTGCAGCAGACGTGCCTGTGCCTGCAAACCACTCGCTAGTAACTGTGGCAACGCATGAAGAGTTTGAGCTTCCTCCAGATGCTTGCTTTGTGTTTTGTCATCAGTTGGGGCTGCCAACACATGGATTCCACCGGACGCACTCGATCTGGGGATAACAGACCCTCTATGGGGGGAGGGGAGGGGATCCTCCTGTTCTTTCTTTCTTTTCCTCCATCTGTTTTCTTTCTCTACAGATGCCGTTTTTCTCTGCTTAGTTTCTGATTTGGTCTATTTGGACATGTCGACCTCCTGCTTTGCTGCGGTTCGGACCGCCTTTGCCTAGAGCTCCGTGCTTTGCACTCTTGCCTTGTATGTTTTGTGTCCTGTTTTCTCACGTCAGCCTATCAGCACAGTGCTCAAACGACATAGCTTGAAGAAGACGACGGGATCTACAAACGTTCCGCAAAAGAACTTCACTGACGAAAGCGGAAGCGCTAACGAAACAACCTCCCGCTGCAAGCACCTTACATTCCTGGGACGGGAAACCACCGACGGCTGGCTGCGAAATTGCCTCTGGTTCAGATTGGTTTAGAACCGTCCCTCTGCCCAAAAGGCCACAGACGTCTGCAAAAGATTGCAGTTCTTGAAACAAAGTTACCTCTGATCCGAGCAGAAGCGTTCGCTTACTTAATGGCAGATAAAATGATGACCTTTCACACGGTCTGCATTCGTTCCGTCAATAACAGCGGCAGGCCGGTAAAAATAAAATTCTGACATTCCACAGGGCACACTCGCTTGGCGGACAAAAGCCACCGGGGGCTCTCTTTGCGTGTTCCTTCACCTGGTCAAACCGCTTTGAGGGGGGACCTTTCGAGTAGTTTTCGGCGTCAGAACAGACTCTTCTAGCGACGGGTGGGCAGGCCTTCCACAGGCGCGCGCGGCTCTACTGGAGCAAAAGAGGCTTGGCAGAGGACGAGGAAGAGAGGGAAGCGCCGCTCCAGCGAGGGGGTGCTCGCTGCAGAGCCATTCGAGGAGAGCTGAGCTCCAGCGAGGGGGAGCATGAGCTGTCGCTCCTCCTCCTGTAAGCTGTTTCAATGCGTACACCAACCCCACCCCTAACCCTACCCCCAGTGACATCACTCGTAGAAGAAGTGCAAAAAAAGGTGGAGCTCAAGCTTAAGCTCCCCCTCGCTGGAGCTCAGCTCTCCTCAAATGGCTCTGCAGCGAGCACCACTTGGCTCCAGCCGGGTCCGACGCTACCGCCTGAGCTCTGTCTTGAACCACTGTGCTCAGGGGAGAGCGCGAACGCAGTCCCCCACTACCAGAAATTATGCAGTCGAGATTCCCACATTTGGGGAATTCGCAGGGGTCAGCGTGGCCGGAGTGCAATGGCCAAGCCTCGCCCTGGGTGAACCACCTTCTTGATCATGGTATCTCCCCTGCCAGGTAAGTATGAGTTGCCGGGCGGCGCAAATGGCAGCCGCCGTTTTCTATCGGCCGTACTCCAGGGCGGTGATGCCCAGCCACCGAGCATGGGGAATGGGCCAGCAACCCCTGTCTCCTGACGGCGCTGTACTTGCAGCAGACGTGCCTGTGCCTGCAAACCACTCGCTAGTAACTGTGGCAACGCATGAAGAGTTTGAGCTTCCTCCAGATGCTTGCTTTGTGTTTTGTCATCAGTTGGGGCTGCCAACACATGGATTCCACCGGACGCACTCGATCTGGGGATAACAGACCCTCTATGGGGGGAGGGGAGGGGATCCTCCTGTTCTTTCTTTCTTTTCCTCCATCTGTTTTCTTTCTCTACAGATGCCGTTTTTCTCTGCTTAGTTTCTGATTTGGTCTATTTGGACATGTCGACCTCCTGCTTTGCTGCGGTTCGGACCGCCTTTGCCTAGAGCTCCGTGCTTTGCACTCTTGCCTTGTATGTTTTGTGTCCTGTTTTCTCACGTCAGCCTATCAGCACAGTGCTCAAACGACATAGCTTGAAGAAGACGACGGGATCTACAAACGTTCCGCAAAAGAACTTCACTGACGAAAGCGGAAGCGCTAACGAAACAACCTCCCACTGCAAGCACCTTACATTCCTGGGACGGGAAACCACCGACGGCTGGCTGCGAAATTGCCTCTGGTTCAGATTGGTTTAGAACCGTCCCTCTGCCCAAAAGGCCACAGACGTCTGCAAAAGATTGCAGTTCTTGAAACAAAGTTACCTCTGATCCGAGCAGAAGCGTTCGCTTACTTAATGGCAGATAAAATGATGACCTTTCACACGGTCTGCATTCGTTCCGTCAGTAACAGCGGCAGGCCGGTAAAAATAAAATTCTGACATTCCACAGGGCACACTCGCTTGGCGGACAAAAGCCACCGGGGGCTCTCTTTGCGTGTTCCTTCACCTGGTCAAACCGCTTTGAGGGGGGACCTTTCGAGTAGTTTTCGGCGTCAGAACAGACTCTTCTAGCGACGGGTGGGCAGGCCTTCCACAGGCGCGCGCGGCTCTACTGGAGCAAAAGAGGCTTGGCAGAGGACGAGGAAGAGAGGGAAGCGCCGCTCCAGCGAGGGGGTGCTCGCTGCAGAGCCATTCGAGGAGAACTGAGCTCCAGCGAGGGGGAGCATGAGCTGTCGCTCCTCCTCCTGTAAGCTGTTTCAATGCGTACACCAACCCCACCCCTAACCCTACCCCCAGTGACATCACTCGTAGAAGAAGTGCAAAAAAAGGTGGAGCTCAAGCTTAAGCTCCCCCTCGCTGGAGCTCAGCTCTCCTCAAATGGCTCTGCAGCGAGCACCACTTGGCTCCAGCCGGGTCCGACGCTACCGCCTGAGCTCTGTCTTGAACCACTGTGCTCAGGGGAGAGCGCGAACGCAGTCCCCCACTACCAGAAATTATGCAGTCGAGATTCCCACATTTGGGGAATTCGCAGGGGTCAGCGTGGCCGGAGTGCAATGGCCAAGCCTCGCCCTGGGTGAACCACCTTCTTGATCATGGTATCTCCCCTGCCAGGTAAGTATGAGTTGCCGGGCGGCGCAAATGGCAGCCGCCGTTTTCTATCGGCCGTACTCCAGGGCGGTGATGCCCAGCCACCGAGCATGGGGAATGGGCCAGCAACCCCTGTCTCCTGACGGCGCTGTACTTACAGCAGACGTGCCTGTGCCTGCAAACCACTCGCTAGTAACTGTGGCAACGCATGAAGAGTTTGAGCTTCCTCCAGATGCTTGCTTTGTGTTTTGTCATCAGTTGGGGCTGCCAACACATGGATTCCACCGGACGCACTCGATCTGGGGATAACAGACCCTCTATGGGGGGAGGGGAGGGGATCCTCCTGTTCTTTCTTTCTTTTCCTCCATCTGTTTTCTTTCTCTACAGATGCCGTTTTTCTCTGCTTAGTTTCTGATTTGGTCTATTTGGACATGTCGACCTCCTGCTTTGCTGCGGTTCGGACCGCCTTTGCCTAGAGCTCCGTGCTTTGCACTCTTGCCTTGTATGTTTTGTGTCCTGTTTTCTCACGTCAGCCTATCAGCACAGTGCTCAAACGACATAGCTTGAAGAAGACGACGGGATCTACAAACGTTCCGCAAAAGAACTTCACTGACGAAAGCGGAAGCGCTAACGAAACAACCTCCCGCTGCAAGCACCTTACATTCCTGGGACAGGAAACCACCGACGGCTGGCTGCGAAATTGCCTCTGGTTCAGATTGGTTTAGAACCGTCCCTCTGCCCAAAAGGCCACAGACGTCCGCAAAAGATTGCAGTTCTTGAAACAAAGTTACCTCTGATCCGAGCAGAAGCGTTCGCTTACTTAATGGCAGATAAAATGATGACCTTTCACACGGTCTGCATTCGTTCCGTCAGTAACAGCGGCAGGCCGGTAAAAATAAAATTCTGACATTCCACAGGGCACACTCGCTTGGCGGACAAAAGCCACCGGGGGCTCTCTTTGCGTGTTCCTTCACCTGGTCAAACCGCTTTGAGGGGGGACCTTTCGAGTAGTTTTCGGCGTCAGAACAGACTCTTCTAGCGACGGGTGGGCAGGCCTTCCACAGGCGCGCGCGGCTCTACTGGAGCAAAAGAAGCTTGGCAGAGGACGAGGAAGAGAGGGAAGCGCCGCTCCAGCGAGGGGGTGCTCGCTGCAGAGCCATTCGAGGAGAGCTGAGCTCCAGCGAGGGGGAGCATGAGCTGTCGCTCCTCCTCCTGTAAGCTGTTTTAATGCGTACACCAACCCCACCCCTAACCCTACCCCCAGTGACATCACTCGTAGAAGAAGTGCAAAAAAAGGTGGAGCTCAAGCTTAAGCTCCCCCTCGCTGGAGCTCAGCTCTCCTCAAATGGCTCTGCAGCGAGCACCACTTGGCTCCAGCCGGGTCCGACGCTACCGCCTGAGCTCTGTCTTGAACCACTGTGCTCAGGGGAGAGCGCGAACGCAGTCCCCCACTACCAGAAATTATGCAGTCGAGATTCCCACATTTGGGGAATTCGCAGGGGTCATCGTGACCGGAGTGCAATGGCCAAGCCTCGCCCTGGGTGAACCACCTTCTTGATCATGGTATCTCCCCTGCCAGGTAAGTATGAGTTGCCGGGCGGCGCAAATGGCAGCCGCCGTTTTCTATCGGCCGTACTCCAGGGCGGTGATGCCCAGCCACCGAGCATGGGGAATGGGCCAGCAACCCCTGTCTCCTGACGGCGCTGTACTTGCAGCAGACGTGCCTGTGCCTGCAAACCACTCGCTAGTAACTGTGGCAACGCATGAAGAGTTTGAGCTTCCTCCAGATGCTTGCTTTGTGTTTTGTCATCAGTTGGGGCTGCCAACACATGGATTCCACCGGACGCACTCGATCTGGGGATAACAGACCCTCTATGGGGGGAGGGGAGGGGATCCTCCTGTTCTTTCTTTCTTTTCCTCCATCTGTTTTCTTTCTCTACAGATGCCGTTTTTCTCTGCTTAGTTTCTGATTTGGTCTATTTGGACATGTCGACCTCCTGCTTTGCTGCGGTTCGGACCGCCTTTGCCTAGAGCTCCGTGCTTTGCACTCTTGCCTTGTATGTTTTGTGTCCTGTTTTCTCACGTCAGCCTATCAGCACAGTGCTCAAACGACATAGCTTGAAGAAGACGACGGGATCTACGAACGTTCCGCAAAAGAACTTCACTGACGACAGCGGAAGCGCTAACGAAACAACCTCCCGCTGCAAGCACCTTACATTCCTGGGACGGGAAACCACCGACGGCTGGCTGCGAAATTGCCTCTGGTTCAGATTGGTTTAGAACCGTCCCTCTGCCCAAAAGGCCACAGACGTCTGCAAAAGATTGCAGTTCTTGAAACAAAGTTACCTCTGATCCAAGCAGAAGCGTTCGCTTACTTAATGGCAGATAAAATGATGACCTTTCACACGGTCTGCATTCGTTCCGTCAGTAACAGCGGCAGGCCGGTAAAAATAAAATTCTGACATTCCACAGGGCACACTCGCTTGGCGGACAAAAGCCACCGGGGGCTCTCTTTGCGTGTTCCTTCACCTGGTCAAACCGCTTTGAGGGGGGACCTTTCGAGTAGTTTTCGGCGTCAGAACAGACTCTTCTAGCGACGGGTGGGCAGGCCTTCCACAGGCGCGCGCGGCTCTACTGGAGCAAAAGAGGCTTGGCAGAGGACGAGGAAGAGAGGGAAGCGCCGCTCCAGCGAGGGGGTGCTCGCTGCAGAGCCATTCGAGGAGAACTGAGCTCCAGCGAGGGGGAGCATGAGCTGTCGCTCCTCCTCCTGTAAGCTGTTTCAATGCGTACACCAACCCCACCCCTAACCCTACCCCCAGTGACATCACTCGTAGAAGAAGTGCAAAAAAAGGTGGAGCTCAAGCTTAAGCTCCCCCTCGCTGGAGCTCAGCTCTCCTCAAATGGCTCTGCAGCGAGCACCACTTGGCTCCAGCCGGGTCCGACGCTACCGCCTGAGCTCTGTCTTGAACCACTGTGCTCAGGGGAGAGCGCGAACGCAGTCCCCCACTACCAGAAATTATGCAGTCGAGATTCCCACATTTGGGGAATTCGCAGGGGTCAGCGTGGCCGGAGTGCAATGGCCAAGCCTCGCCCTGGGTGAACCACCTTCTTGATCATGGTATCTCCCCTGCCAGGTAAGTATGAGTTGCCGGGCGGCGCAAATGGCAGCCGCCGTTTTCTATCGGCCGTACTCCAGGGCGGTGATGCCCAGCCACCGAGCATGGGGAATGGGCCAGCAACCCCTGTCTCCTGACGGCGCTGTACTTACAGCAGACGTGCCTGTGCCTGCAAACCACTCGCTAGTAACTGTGGCAACGCATGAAGAGTTTGAGCTTCCTCCAGATGCTTGCTTTGTGTTTTGTCATCAGTTGGGGCTGCCAACACATGGATTCCACCGGACGCACTCGATCTGGGGATAACAGACCCTCTATGGGGGGAGGGGAGGGGATCCTCCTGTTCTTTCTTTCTTTTCCTCCATCTGTTTTCTTTCTCTACAGATGCCGTTTTTCTCTGCTTAGTTTCTGATTTGGTCTATTTGGACATGTCGACCTCCTGCTTTGCTGCGGTTCGGACCGCCTTTGCCTAGAGCTCCGTGCTTTGCACTCTTGCCTTGTATGTTTTGTGTCCTGTTTTCTCACGTCAGCCTATCAGCACAGTGCTCAAACGACATAGCTTGAAGAAGACGACGGGATCTACAAACGTTCCGCAAAAGAACTTCACTGACGAAAGCGGAAGCGCTAACGAAACAACCTCCCGCTGCAAGCACCTTACATTCCTGGGACAGGAAACCACCGACGGCTGGCTGCGAAATTGCCTCTGGTTCAGATTGGTTTAGAACCGTCCCTCTGCCCAAAAGGCCACAGACGTCCGCAAAAGATTGCAGTTCTTGAAACAAAGTTACCTCTGATCCGAGCAGAAGCGTTCGCTTACTTAATGGCAGATAAAATGATGACCTTTCACACGGTCTGCATTCGTTCCGTCAGTAACAGCGGCAGGCCGGTAAAAATAAAATTCTGACATTCCACAGGGCACACTCGCTTGGCGGACAAAAGCCACCGGGGGCTCTCTTTGCGTGTTCCTTCACCTGGTCAAACCGCTTTGAGGGGGGACCTTTCGAGTAGTTTTCGGCGTCAGAACAGACTCTTCTAGCGACGGGTGGGCAGGCCTTCCACAGGCGCGCGCGGCTCTACTGGAGCAAAAGAAGCTTGGCAGAGGACGAGGAAGAGAGGGAAGCGCCGCTCCAGCGAGGGGGTGCTCGCTGCAGAGCCATTCGAGGAGAGCTGAGCTCCAGCGAGGGGGAGCATGAGCTGTCGCTCCTCCTCCTGTAAACTGTTTTAATGCGTACACCAACCTCACCCCTAACCCCAGTGACATCACTCGTAAAAGAAGTGCAAAAAAAGGTGGAGCTCAAGCTTAAGCTCCCCCTCGCTGGAGCTCAGCTCTCCTCAAATGGCTCTGCAGCGAGCACCACTTGTCTCCAGCCGGGTCCGACGCTACCGCCTGAGCTCTGTCTTGAACCACTGTGCTCAGGGGAGAGCGCGAACGCAGTCCCCCACTACCAGAAATTATGCAGTCGAGATTCCCACATTTGGGGAATTCGCAGACATCTGCCCACTGAACGTGCAATGTAAACTGTAGACTGTAGACTCTTGTCCAATGAAAAGCCGCGATTGTCTACAGTTTGATTAGACCCTGGGCCAATCGGAGGGCTGCATTGTCTAAAGTTTCAAATCACGGCCAATCAGCGCTGAGGATTTTCTAAAGTTTCTCTCGCTCTGGACGCTCACAATTGATCGGGTCAGAGAGTTCATCTGCTGTCGAGATAAATTCATATGCTGAAGTGATTTCGTGTGGTAAGTTATTTTTATACTGTTATATTGATGCACAGTATGTTTTGGTCAAGGCACGTTTGAAATATCTCACTCTTTGTGCAGTATTCGTGAGGCTGCGCCTTCAAAAAGTACACCTGTCATAGAGATTTTGTGTGATAAGTTATTTTTATACTGTTATATTGATGCACAGTATGTTTTGGTCACATCACGTTTGAAATATTTCACTCTTTGTGCAGCATTTTGTCTGTGTTCGTGAGGCTGCGCCGTCATAAAGTACACCTGTTGTAGTGATTTATAGTGGTAGGTTATTTTTATCCTGTTCTGATAAACAGTATGTTTTGCTCACATCACGTTTGATATATTTTACTGTGTGTGCAGTATTTTGTCTGTGTGTGTGACGCTGCGCCGTCAGACGTTCACCCATTACAGAGATTTTGTGTGGTAAGCTATTTTTATATTGCTAAGATCACATCACGTTTGAAATCTCTCACTCTTTGTGCAGTGTTTGGTCTGTGCTGGTGACGCTGTGCCGTCAGAAAGTTCACCTTTCCAAGATATTTCGTGTGGTAAGTTGTTTTTATACTGTGATATTATTTAAATGCATATTTGGCTGCACAAAACCTGAAAAAGTTTAGCTTTTGTATTATTTTCGACGATCGCGTCGGTTTGATAGCTCAGTATACACAGATGTTTCATTATAATATAGAAACAAACATGCTGATAAATAAATATCCCTTTATATGTAGCAATATATGTTACCATGGCGATTGTTATCATTAGTTGTAACTATGAGAAGTGAAGAACATCTTAAGATCTTAACTGGGACAAAACATATGACCAATACCTGTATTTGTTATCATAAGAATATAGTAAAATCGTTATTGCCATAGACTGAATAATATATCACTGATTCTCAAGGCCTGGGACAAAAACATATTCAGCAATTACTGCTATAAGCTTTAAAATGAAAATGTGCATACATGAAATATGATTTGTTATGTTATTTCAAGTATTATATGTGTAAATGATATCATATTAATGAGAGTATGTATTTAACATGCTTGGAATGTATTTTACCTTACCTTATATCAGCCATATGGAGGTTGATATTAATAGCTGCCCCTTAAAAAACACAAAATACAACTGTAAGCATTTGAAAAAAATGTATAACAGAGCAATTGATAGGATAATTCATGTTTTCATTGCCACTGTCAAATGCATCATCTCTGTCAGCATTGTTAACCCTTGTCAGATAATTTATTTTGATGATATTTCATTTATTTGTTAATTATCAAACATGTAAAAATGGAAAAAAAAGACTTAACACACAAAATGTTTTTTTAATACTTTATCATGAGCTCAGAGCTAAGACCATATTCCCTCTCTATATTTGTGATGTTTATAAGAATACTTCTTACAGGTGAATTAGACATGGATCCACTGTTGCCCACCCTGAGCATTGTTGACACCAGTGTGCCACAGGACAGACAACAGTGCTTTCTTAAAGCATCGAAGGACGCCAAGACCCTGGCCTCTCGCACGAGGTGCTTCGAGCGGAACACTAGCCAGGACAAAAAAACTGCTTGTGAGGAAGGTAATATCTGATTTATGCGTTTCTGTCATATGCGTACACTGCAGACTGTTATTTGCATTAATGTTATTTTATGTCTTAGCTAAAAAAAGATGCCAGCACATTACTTGTGCGCCATCTGAGGTCCAGTATCTCGGCCAGCTCATTCTAAACTTTGGCAAGTACAATGGACAAAGTTTTAAATGGCTGGTGGAGAACGACGTTGGCTACATTAAATAGTAAGTATGTTGCTATACATTTGTATAAGCTGTTTTTACACAAATTAATTATCTTTTTGAAATTTCAGTGTGCTGGATCTACACATCAAGGAGCGTCGCCATCAAGGAAGAAAAGAGGGCCCAGGTGAGTATATAAAGGATCTTCTGTTACAGTATGTGCAACTGTTTCCACAGGTTTCCTGCCACCTCGAGGTCAACGTCGACAGGGCCATCTACGGTCAGGGCCGCTTCAGATCCTTCACGTTCCTGGAGATGTGGCAGTGGTACAGCCTGCACAAGACCCTGCAGGCGGATCCACAAGCTGGTAGTGCCCAAGAAAAGAAGATGGCACAGGAGGCGTTCTGCTCTGTGCGGCAGTGGCTGACGATGAAGGAGGAGGACATCAGCGTCAAGACACTGAAGCGGTTCCGGCAGTACATTCTCAACAAAGAGGTAGGTTTTATTTATTTCTTTTAAATGTGACTTTATTAAAAAATATATATCATGCTGGCAACATTTCATGCAAACTACAACCTGTAACTCACAGAAACCCCTAGAAGACAGGCCTCTTCCTGCAGCGGCGGCCAGCTCCAGCTCGTCGGGATCTAGAGGTGATGGTGGATGGGCGGATGATGCGCTACTGGTGGAAGCCCTCAGTGCTTTCGAAGCACAAGGTGTATATCACTTTAATTGTTCATGTACCATAGCATAAATCTTTTATTAATAAATAAATCAATTACACACAATATCAAAACACTGTGCTGATGAGATTGTCTTCTTGCTGCTTTGACACTGACTTTTGCCCATCTTGTGTTTTGTTTTTTCCTCCTTTAGCAGTTGAGGACAAAGGCGGTCTGCCGAAGAAACCACTCAGCTTCCCTGAAAGACAAGGTATATCACATAATGAATGTCACTTATTAACATTTATTCATACTGTTGTAGCATGAACTACAGCTGAGGGCCCTCCTGTGAAATATTTATTTAAGGTAATGGAGCAAGGACATGTTCACAGTACTTAGGATAGTATATTATCTTCTGAAGAAAGTTTTATTTGTTTTATTATTTATGTTTTTCTATTGGCTACAGAACAAACAGTGTTAAGCTAGTTAAGCCTTTACTTTCTCACGCTGAATATGGTAACACTTCAGTATAATAGTCCTTTAGTTAATCAATTTACTAACATTAAGTGTCGCCAATCTTGTGCCGCCTTTATTAATTACAGTTCAACATTAATGCATTATTAAAATCCAAAGTTGTGCTTGTTGCACAGTGCATTATTGAACTAACGTTATTTAACTTAAATAACATCATTAACAAAGATAAATTAATACTGTAATTAATGTATTAAATTTCTTGTTCATGTTAGTAAATGCATTAACTAATATTAACTAATGAACTATTACTCTAAAGTGTTACCCTAAAGGGTGACACTTTACAACAAGTTTGTATTAGTTAATGTCAAAGCATTTACTACCATAAACAAGCAATGAACAATATACTAAATACAGTATTTGTTCGTGTTACAGTCATCCATGCCAACTCGCAGTCCATCAACTAAGCATTAAATATTATTTTAATAAAGCATTAGTACATGTTGAACTATGATTAAAAATGTTGTACAAGCATTGTTCATAATTAGTTCATGTTAGTAAATACATTATCTAATGAAACCTTATTGTAAAGTGTGACCCAATATTATATACTGTCATCATGGTAAAGATAAATTATAAGAAATTAAGTTATTAGAACTATTATGTTTAGAAATGTGCCTGAACAAGTCCCCTCTCCATTACACATAAATTGTGAAAAATAAACTCAAATTTAACAGGGGGGCTTATAATTCCGGCTTCAACTGTGTGCATTAATAAATAAAATTCATCACACTAAGACACTGTCTTCTGATAATCACAACTGTGCTCATTTAGGAGCCGGGGAAGCAAAGAGAAGAAAACGTTCCTGTGCAGATCTTTCACAGAAGCCACACTCAGACTCTCCACTGTCTGCTGTAAGTTTATCATTTGTACATCACAATTAGGTGGTGTATATACTCCTGAATACAGTTTTGTGAGCATAGATGGGGAGACTGTGCAAAAAGTATGATTATGTCAATGAAAAAGGTTTTAACTATTATACTTACTTTGTTGAAGGCTCCTGCGTCGACTTCTTTATTGGAGGCTCCTGCATCAGCCTCATCAGTTCCTGGCCAGTCTTCTTCATCGGCTCCTGCATCAGCCTCATCAGTTCCTTGCCAGTCTTCTTCATCGGCTCCTGCATCAGCCTCGTCCGTTTTTGCCTCGGCTTCTTCATCGGCTCCTGCATCAGCCTCATCAGTTTTTGCCTCGGCTTCTTCATCAGCTCCTGCATCAGCCTCATCAGTTTTTGCCTCGGCTTCTTCATCGGCTCCTGCATCAGCCTCATCAGTTCCTTGCCAGTCTTCTTCATCGGCTCCTGTATCAGCCTCATCAGTTCCTGCCTTGGCTTCTTCATTGGCTCTTGTATCAGCCTCATCAGTTCCTGATTTTACCAGGGGAGACACGGGAGTCTCTGTCCTCTTGCGCCCTTTCCGCGGGGGGCTTTCAGTGCCCGCTGCCTCCCAATCCTCCTCCTCCTCCACCAAGGCCCTTTCAAACAGTCTGCGGCGCTCGCGTGCTTGGAGAGGTCCGAGGTGAAGTGCGTAGTACTTATCTGAGGTTGAAGTGTCATGGCACATGAATTGCGCCACCTTGCGGTGATCCTCTGAAGAGTGTGCATTCTTTGCCTGCGTCGGAGAGAGACAGAAGCTTGATTAGGATCGAAGCCGCCTCTGGTAGTTACAGGGGCGTCACATGCATACTCACATGGGTCGCGATCGCAGTCCGTACGTCAGTAAAGGTGGGTTTGCCTGGAAGGCCCAAACTGATCCAAGCAGACTGAAAGTACTTGTTCAGGGTCCGACAAGGACTGGCTCTGGAAGTGAAAAAGAAATAGGTAGCCTGGCTCCCTCCGGGGAGACCAGCCTGCAGCGCCAAAAACCTGCAGAACCAGCTGTATTCCTACCTGTTTAGAGACAACTGCGCCGCCCCGAAGGCTCTGTTTGTCTTGTGCGTGGTAATCTGCCATCAGAGAACAAGCAGTGAGTGAGAGAGCATGCTACTGGTGACCCCCACCTTACTTGCACCATACTCACATTAATCACATAAGCAGACTCGTCGGGGCTTCTGGAGGCCTCTTCAACCTCCTGGATTGTGAGATTCTGGAAGACTCCACAGCGGTGCCCAGAGATGGAGGTTAGGTAACCAGTCAGAAAGCCATAAAAGTGCCACTGTTGCCTAGTGCTTGGGTTGGACTCGAGGCTATCTGATGAAGGACATTAGACAAATTAGAACACCGACAGTTCTATTTCCTCTCTGGGTCACCAACAGTTCTTGGCTGTTAAATAAATTTTTTTTGAAAAATCACAAAAAATCGAATTTTTTGAAAAATCACAAAAAATCACAAAAAATGAAATTTTTTTGAAAAATCACAAAAATGAATTTTTTTTGAAAAATAACAAAAAAAAATGTAAATTTTTGGAAAATCACAAAAAATGAAAATATTTTGAAAAATAACAAAAAAATCACAAAAAATGAAAATTTTTTGAAAAATAACAAAAAATCTAAATTTTTGGAAAAATCACAAAAAATCACAAAAAATGAAAATATTTTGAAAAATAACAAAAAATCACAAAAAATGAAAATTTTTTGAAAAATAACAAAAAATGAACATTATTTGAAAAATCACAAAAAGTAAAATTTTTTTAAAAATAACCAAAATTGAAAACTTTTTGAAAAATAACAAAAAATAAAAAAAATGTAAATTTTTGGAAAATCACAAAAAATGAAAATATTTTGAAAAATAACAAAAAAATCACAAAAAATGAAATTTTTTTGAAAAATAACAAAAAATCGAAATTTTTGGAAAAATCACAAAAAATCACAAAAAATGAAAATATTTTGAAAAATAACAAAAAATCACAAAAAATGAAAATTTTTTGAAAAATAACAAAAAATGAACATTATTTGAAAAATCACAAAAAATAAAATTTTTTGAAAAATAACCAAAAATGAAAACTTTTTGAAAAATAACAAAAAATCATCAAAAATTAAAAATTTTTGAAAAATGACAAAAAATGAAAATTTTCTGAAAAATAACAAAAAATCAAAATTTTTTGAAAAATGACAAAAAATGAAAAATTTTTGAAAAATAACAAAAAATCAAAATTTTTTGAAAAATAACAAAAAAATCACAAAAAATGAAAATATTTTGAAAAATAACAAAAAAATCACAAAAAATGAAAATATTTTGAAAAATCACAAAAAATTTAAATTTGAAATGAAATGAAAAAAAATGAAAATTTAAATTTGAAATGAAATGAAAAAAATGAATTTTTTTGAAAAATAACAAAAAAACACAAAAAGGTAAATTTTTTGAAAAATAACAAAAAATGAAAATTTTTTGAAAAATAACAAAAATCACAAAAAATGAAAATATTTTGAAAAATAACAAAAAATCACAAAAAATGAAAATTTTTTGAAAAATAACAAAAAATGAACATTATTTGAAAAATCACAAAAAATAAATTTTTTTGAAAAATAACCAAAATTTAAAACTTTTTGAAAAATAACAAAAAAAAAAAAAATGTAAATTTTTGGAAAATCACAAAAAATGAAAATATTTTGAAAAATAACAAAAAAATCACAAAAAATGAAATTTTTTTGAAAAATAACAAAAAATCGTAATTTTTGGAAAAATCACAAAAAATTACAAAAAATGAAAATATTTTGAAAAATAACAAAAAATCACAAAAAATGAAAATTTTTTGAAAAATAACAAAAAATGAACATTATTTGAAAAATCACAAAAAATAAATTTTTTTGAAAAATAACCAAAAATGAAAACTTTTTGAAAAATAACAAAAAATCATCAAAAATTAAAATTTTTTGAAAAATGACAAAAAATGAAAATTTTCTGAAAAATAACAAAAAATCAAAATTTTTTGAAAAATGACAAAAAATGAAAAATTTTTGAAAAATAACAAAAAATCAAAATTTTTTGAAAAATAACAAAAATCACAAAAAATGAAAATATTTTGAAAAAGAACAAAAAATAACAAAAAATGAAATTTTTTGAAAAATAACAAAAAAACACAAAAAGGTAAATTTTTTGAAAAATAACAAAAAATGAAAATTTTTTGAAAAATAACAAAAATCACAAAAAATGAAAATATTTTGAAAAAGAACAAAAAATAACAAAAAATGAAATTTTTTGAAAAATAACAAAAAATCACAAAAAATGAAAATTTTTTGAAAATAACAAAAAATCACAAAAAATGCAATTTTTTTGAAAATAACAAAAAATGAATTTTTTTTTGAAAAATAACAAAAAAATCACAAAAAATGAATTTTTTTTGAAAAATAACAAAAAATCATAAAAAATGAAAATTTTTTGAAAAATAAAAAAAAAATCACAAAAAATGAAAATTTTTTGAAAAACAACTAAAAATTAATTTTTTTTGAAAAATCACAAAAAATCTAAATTTTTTGAAAAATGGCAAAAAATTAACATTTTTTGAAAAATCACAAAAAAATAATTTTTTTTGAAAAATAACAAAAAATCGAAATTTTTTGAAACATCACAAAAAATCACAAAAAATGTAAATTTTTAGAAAAATCACAAAAAATCGCAAAAAATGAAATTTTTTTTAAAAATCGCAAAAAAATGAAATTTTTTTAAAAATCGCAAAAAATGAAAGTTTTTGAAAAATTGCAAAAAATTAAAAATTTTTGAAAAATCACAAAAAATCGAAATTTTTTGAAAAATTACAAAAAATCGCAAAAAATTAAAAAAATTTTAAAAATCGCAAAAAATGATTTTTTTTAAAAATCGCAAAAAATGAGTTTTTTGAAAAATCGCAAAAAATTTAAATTTTTTGAAAAATCACAAAAAATCGCAATTTTTTTTTTAAAATCGCAAAAAAATGACATTTTTTTGAAAAATAACAAAAAAGAAACATTTTTGAAAAATCACAAAAAATAAACATTTTTTGAAAAATAACAAAAAATAAATTTTTTGAAAAATCACAAAAAATCACAAAAATGAACATTTTTTGAAAAATCACAAAAAATCACAAAAATGAACATTTTTTGAAAAATAACAAAAAAAAAAATCAATCACGAAAAATCATGAAAAACTCTTGAAAAATCACGAAAAATGAAAAAATTTTGAATAATCATGACAAAATCTTGAAAAATCACCAAAAATCATGAAAAATGAAAAATTCACCAAAAAGCATGAAAAATTATCTGTACAAACAGTAAAAAATACAGATAGTGCAAAAAAATGACTTGCAAATACAACGACAAATGCAAATACAACTGCAAATACAACGACAGTACAAATAACAGACAAATAAAATGACAATGTGAAATTGACAGCGATATGTACAATGAATAGGTGTCCACATAGTTGTAGGCAGTGTTGTTTCAAGTATGGATTGGCTAAAGGTCAGTGCATGCTACATATCGATGGTGTGCAGTGAGGGTATGGAAGAGTCTGTGTGTTGTGTATTAAGTGTTCATCAGCCTGATAGTCTGAGGGAAGAAACTTTCCTTTAGCCGGCTGGTGCGTGACCAGATGCTGCGGAACCATCTGCCTGAGGGTAGCAGACGGTTTGTCTGTATAATTGTACATGTTAAACTAATTTAAATTAGAAGTCCACTAAATGTTCATTAACTAAAGTCACAGCAAAAGGTGCTACAATTAATGTAGAAATGCCAAAGTTCCACTGCTTTTTCTGTGACTGATGTAGGGCTCAACCGGGGATTAAACCCAGGACCTCTCGCATCCTAAGCGAGGATCATACCCTGCAGTGCCAAAAAACAATTCTTACTTTTTTATAAATACTTTTTGTTCTTGTTGTTTTTAGTATGTGCCACCTGGGTTGCCTTTGATGCAGTTCCTTTTAAGTTGGCTGTGCAGCACAATCCAGTGTGACCTTCAAAAGCTAGGTTCATACCCTTAGGTCAAAAAGACATGACAATGGAAAACTCTTCAGAGAAGCTGTTTTGTCATTAGGTGTACACACCAGATCGTCTGAATGCAATATGGTATAGGGATCCTTAAGTGCTGTTTTCTAGGTTAAAAGAACTTCCGGAGTCATACAACAGATATGACAAATGCTAGTATTGGCCCAGTGGCCTAATGGATAAGGCATCACTCTTTGCAGTTGGGGATTGTGGATTCAAGTCCTGTTTGGGTTGTGTTTGTTAGGTTACATTTAAGTTGTGTGAAAAAATCCTGACTTGTCTACTCAAAGCTTAGGTGTGATGATCTGAGGGCAATAGTTAGCTTCGAATTCTCAGACTTGCTGCACACTTCAATTAGGATTCATCCAATCTTGCTTGAATCTCACTGTCATGTTACAAACCTAAAAGGTTCCGCTAAGCTCTGGGAATGGAGATCTTGACTTCAAGTACCCCGTGGCTTTCAACTCTCATGTTAGGTGGATGATAATGAAATGCAAACAAGAAAATAGCTGCAGAAAGGTTTTGATTTCATGTTAATGAGAGTGGCCTTGTCTGGAATTTGAAACCCAAGACCAGTCACACCATACCCCAGGACCAATAAGACACGAATGTGAATGCTTGCACAAAGAAAATGTTTGTCCATTAGTTGCACACATCTTATTTGACGAAATGCAAACTGGCAGTAAAGTGCAGTTTTCCATGCGTTGGCATCTTGTCGAAGGCATACAAGAGCTCCATGACAAAAGCTTGGCAACATGGCCCAGTGACCTAATGGATAAGGCATCAGCCTCTGGAGTTGGGTATTGTGGGTTCAAGTCCCATCTGGGTTGTCTTTGAAGGTCCACTGTAGATTTAATTACAGATCATTTCAACCAATTATTGCAATGAAAAAAAAAACTGATGCATCAACACATCAAAGCACTCTCTTGCTGACATCAGGGCTTTCCTGTTGCAGTCGGGTGTGCACGTCTCCAACACCACTATAAGACGATACTATAGACATCAAACCCCTGTAGGCCTTCCTAGAAAAACAACTGCAAGGCAAGGAAAATGAACAGGTATTGTGTATTATCATCTTGTCAAATCAAGTATTTCAGCAACACTTATGTCAAAATGTTAATAAAATTAATTAATAAAATTATTGTATGTGTTTGTTGTATAGTGCTGCACTTAAAACGATTGACGAAAAACTGCACAAGGACAATGAGCGATCTGCTAAAAAGATTCAGAGTGAGCTTCTGTTTAGAATACAGTCAAAAGCATCAGTCTGCAATATTAGAAAACCAGTAAAACAACTCAGGTGGACCTATAGAAAAGCCAGGTAAGCCATTTTGAACAATGCCATAATGAAAAGATTTATTTATTTACATTAATCCATCATCTCTTTATTTAGGCTATTTGCTTTATACGAGCTTACATGTCCTACAAATTTATTATTAGGACATACCCTATTAATAAACTGCCATGTTGTGAAACCTAAAGCAAAGCATCCAGTAAAAATTCATGTCTGGGGAGCCATATTCCATCAGGGACCTGGACCGCTAGTTGTGTTAGAAGGTTAGTTCAAATCTCTTTAATATGATTGAATTGTTTCTTTGCAGTTTCTTTATTTATATATATTTTTTTCTATTTTCAGGAATTATGGACAGATGTTTTTACGAAGACACTATAATAAAATTCAATCAGGCTCCATACGTAAAACAACACTTTAAGAACCATATCACTTCTTCCAAGGTAGATACAGTATGTATGCCTACTGTACCAACTGTGTGTGTGTGTGTGTGTGTGTGTGTGTGTGTGTGTGTGTGTGTGTGTGTGTGTGTGTGTGTGTGCAAAAATAGGCTCTTGTACAACAAATCCAAAAGGCTTGATCTCAACAATAGCTGATAGTCACTTTTGCTGGAACTTGATTCCAGGGTCTCCTGTTTACAAGACAGGCACTTTGACCAACTAAGCTACAGCGCCAAACGACCTTGACAGGGGCTAATTTTTTAATCGAAAAAAGAAAAAATAACTGACAACTGTACTGCTGCTCTTAACAAAAAGACACCCTGGCACCTGTACATTAGGCACTGCTGGGATTTGAACCCAGGATCTCCTGTTTACGAGACAGGCACTTTGACCAACTAAGCCACAGCGCCAACCCTGTAAAGCAGCCAACACGTTTTTGCAGACAGAGACTAAAAAAAGACAGCAAGTCTAAAAATGGCAAGCAAAGAGGTTGTTTAACTCTATTTGTCGCACTATTCATTACGCCTCAAAGCTATACAATTTTATAATTCGATCCGGCAATCTATAAAACAAGCACACGCACCACCTGTACAAAGGCACTGCTGGGATTTGAGCCCAGGATCTCCTGTTTACAAGACAGGCACTTTGACCAGCTAAGCCACAGCACCACAAAAATTGACAGGAAGAAACATTTGCCCGATAACAAAAATCAAAGGAGAAAAAACAATACACAACAAAAACCAGCATGTCAGGATGCAAAAAATGCCGACAAGATGGACGTGGTCTTTTAGAGTCTGGATGATCATGTCTCAAACCTGACCGGTAACCTGGCCTCTGTTCAAGATCAAAGCAAAAAATGTGTGAATTTATTTTTATTTAATCTATCTTTAATCATGTGTTAAGTGTTTTTTGGAACCTCCAGTTTCATTACATCCAAACCCAGAGTCAGCTTGGAAAATGGAAATCAGGACAAACATATGCTATCGGCCATTGAAAGAGTTTCAGATCAGAAAGCCACTCTCCCATAATCTGAGGGAAAGGTGCAGTTTTGATTTGAACCTAGCACCTGCTGTTCCCAAGACAGGTGCTCTGGCCAACTTAGTCTTAACACTAAAAGAAAAAACCTCTGGATACGATACTTCCAAACGCAGTTTCATCTAAGACAGTGGGGGGGAAGCAAAATTTACTGTGCTTTCTACTCAGTTACTTTGCACATGCATAAAGAGGCTCTTGTACGACAAATGCAAAAGGCGTGATCTCAACAATAGGTGGCAGTTACTTTTCCCCAAAACCACAGGTTGCCTTCGAGTCATTCCTCAAGCCCACTAGGCCCTACACTGTTTTCTTATCTCCCTTATTCAAAACAGCTCAATTAAGTCATCGGCTTCATTGTAGAGTACCCCTAGTATCTGAGCCTGCACTGCGCAATGAAAGAAAGAAGCAAAACGGGATGGACAGATGCCTAAAATGTTGGAAACGCTCCACACCTAAGTCAGTGAAGAAAAAGGGCAAAGCTTTTGACTCTGGTGGGCCTCAAACCCACATCCTTTGAATGGCTCAGCTCACCGCCTAGAAGTCCAATGCGCTATCCATTGCACTGCACAGCCTGTCATTTTTATGCCATATGATTTACAAGCAAAATGCATATTTCATCCCTGGTTGGGCTTGAAGCGCCAACCTGTCAGTTAACAGCTGATATATGATATATGGATGACAGATATTTAGTGCAGGGTCACCTACATTGGTAGAAACGCTGAACTTTGTCTCAAAAGGTCTGCTATATGAATCGTAATGAAAGTTTGCTGAAAGGTCACAGAAATGCCCAACCTGGGGCTCGAATCCTCGATCCTGAGTTTAAGAGTCTCATGCTCTACTGACTGAGCTAGCCGGACTATTTACAAACTAATTCAAGAGCTAGACACCATTTACAACAATACCTTCCCTACCCGTGACAATGTTCTGCTAAATCCTGATTTCATCTTGTAACGCTGAACAGAATGTAGCCCAGAATCTATGTCCAGTGCACGTGTTAGCAGTTGCAAGGCAGCAAAATGTTCAATTCGTTCCTGGGTGGGCTTGAACCACCAACCTTTCAGTTAACAGCCGAATGCGCTGACCGTTTGCACCACAGAAATTTAGTAAATGGTCACCTACAGTGGTAGAAACACTGAACTTTGTCTTAAAAGGTCTGCTTTATGAAGCCTAATGAAAGTTTGCTGAGAGAGAGACAGAAAGTTAACAGAAACACCCAACGTGGGGCTCAAACCCACAATCCTGAGATTAAGAGTCTCATGCTCTACCGACTGAGCTAGCCGGGCTAGTGTGGAGCTTATTCAAGAGCTAGACACCATTTACATCAACACCTTCACTACCCGTTACAATATTCTGCTAAATCCTGATTTCATCTTGTAACGCTGAACAGAATGTGATTTTTAACCTTTTAAAGAAGAAATTTAAACTACACACAAACACATTTTAATTGCAATTTATTACAATGTTTTGTGCAGGATACATTAGCATATTTTACATACCACTAGTTTTTTTTCTTTTAGATTTCATTTATAAAAAGTCTTACAACTTTTCACAGTAGTTTTATTCTAAACCTAAAAACATAATGTCATAAACATCTTATGCATATCACCACAAGACAACAAGAGCTTGTGACATACAAAAAATACTTCCTGTCAAAAACATTAAAGCCAGTTTTAACTTATCATTTTTTAACATTTTATGTCACTTTTAGGTGTACTTGACTTATCTTCATTTACAATAATATGTTCGGATTTGTTCACAAACAACAGACCCAGAGTGTTCACTGTAAATACATGGTCTCACATTCTCATCGCTGTCAACTGCTCTTTCAAATCCAGTAGGAAAATGAACAGCTTTGACAAAGGTCAATGATATTTTGACCGTACATCCTCGAACCAGCTTCTGCATTGTACAGTTTCCAAATCTGCCAACTGCATACAGGCGATGCTGGTCATCACTGACACTGACAAAGTCTGATATCTTGAAAATACTGCCATCTTTCAAAATCACAACTGAGTTGTTTCTTTTCTTTGTCTTTGTATATGTTTAGCTGTGAATGACTTCTCCATCGGCAACTATTCTGCTATAGTACCTGCCAGTTCAGGTCCCAGATAAATCTAACAATGCATGCAATGCATTTACATCCTTTTCGGACACTGGCCTAATCTATGGGATTACAAGTGCAGTCACCCTGTCATATCTAGCATAGTTCCTTACATTATGTGTACTGGAAGTCATTTCTGTGTAGAATGACTTATTTTCAGGTGAGACATCAGATGAGCAGGCTTTAGCTATGCGTGGTAAAGCACGAGATCATGCTCCCTGTTTGCAAATCCGCTGAAGCACTGCATTGCTGCTTTTGACTTGCTTGAGCGAATAGCCATTTTAGTTCCCAAACATGAAAGCAGACTAGGCCCAGAGTGGACCCAAATTCTCTACACTTTTAGTCAAATGCAGAAGTGAATGCACATTGTAGGCCATCTGATCTTCACCATACAAAGACTGAAGCGATTTAACATACAGCTCAAGAGCCTCACGAGCATGTTTAAAAGCCAGTTTTGCCATTCATGAGCTTTCCAAAAATGTTGCTGAACAATAGAATGTGGAATTTGTGGAAAAATGCTTGGAGGCTTAATTGCTAAAAGATTTCCATCCACTCTTTCAGTATTCAAACCAACATACCATGGCTTACAGTAGCTTTTGGAATCAAACCATAAAGTAGACATTTGTCTGCAACACACAGTGCATGTAATCAGGGACCATGCCATTGATCAGGTAAAAATTTGGCAAGTCCACGATAGGAGATGGTCCTTTTATGCCCAAAATGCTCTCTTCGTTACTTTTGGCAATTTCACCTATTTGCACAGTTGTGTTGTGATCTCTAAGGTCTGGCACCTCTTCCAAACAAAGATACACTCTCACAGACCCATTACCTTTTCTTACCTGAATATCTGGATGAAGACAGTGCCCACACCCATACTCTCCATTAAACTGTTTGAAATTTTGCAGTAAAGGATGTGCAACAGCATCACAAATAGCACATAATGCATAGACCTTTGTGGTTTTGACTGAGTGATTTTCTGGTTCCTGCCACTGAAGTCCTGTTTGTCCAAGACTTTTGCATTCCTCTACAAAAGGTTTGAGGAAGCTAGTCATCAGTGGCTTAGATGAGCCAAACCACAATGCACAAAGTAGCACATTTTTATCTCTTTCCTCTGGGGGCAATTCATTAACAGAACATAGTAAGGGCCAAATGCTGAATTTAGATGACTCGAACACAGGCACTCCATCACAATTGAATGAGAGAGAAAAGAAAGAATCATTAAATGATTTTAGATGTTTCTAAAATCTCCACCAGAGATATCTGTGATATTATCTGAATTTCATTTAATTATGTTTATCAAGGCTACATTTATTTGATCAAATATTTAGTAAAAACTGGAATAATGTGAAAGAATAATATAGGCAAATTAAATAAATAAAGAATAATTTATTTAAACAATTCAAATCAAATAAAATCTACTTAATTGATGAGCAAATCAAGCACAATAGAATTCTTGCAATATATGAGTAATATTAAGCTTTTATATTTTAACAATAATAATTTTTTGAACATTAGTGTATATCACATTACATTTCAAGCAATTAGAAACTATCTTTCTATATATCTGTTGTACAATCAGTTTGATTTCTCTACAGTGTTTCGAGTTCAAGCTGTTTTTTACTACCACCCTCTGCTACTTTTACAAGTAGAAATAAGATATAAGTTAGAATAGATTTAATTAAACAACTGGTTCATTGCAAATAAATGTGACACATTAGGCTTTGATTAAAATTATAGTTTTCTGGATCAGGGAGCAATATGCAAACAAATATTTTTTTTACTACCAAAGGAATAAAGTATTGCATTATGTTATATACAGTATTATTGTACTATTATTACATCATGCATTTCAACAAAAACATACATTGTATATTACAACATCACACTATGTGTTATATACAGTTGAAGTCTGATTTATTAGCCCACTTTTTTATTTTTTTCCACCAATTTCTGTTTAATGGAGAGAAGATTTGTTCAGCACATTTTTTTAAACATCAAAGTTTTAATAACTCATTTCTAAGAACTGATTTATTTTATCTTTGCCCTGATGACAGTAAATAATATTTGACTAGATATTCTTCAAGACACTTCTATACCACTTAACGTGACATTTGAAGATTTAACTAGGTAAATTAGGTTTACTATGCAGGTTAGGGTAATTAGGCAAGTTATTGTATAACGATGGTTTGTTTTGTAGACTATGCCAAAAAAAAAAAAAAAAAAAAAAGCTTAAAGAGGCTCATAATATTGACCTTGAAAAATGTATTCAAAATAAAACAAATAAGACTTTTTTCCCAGAAGAAAAAATAGTATCATACCTGTGGTAGCAAAATTATATATATATATTTTTTTTTAAATAATTACTTTTTCAAGATAATACCTCAGACTCGTTGTTTAGAAAAAGTAAAAATTTTAGCTTACACTTAAAATCAAAACAAAGTATTTACTATTAGTGTTTATTATGTATCATTATCTGAAGACAAGAGGTTAAAATGTAGCTTTAAAAACTGTGACCCTGACCATGACCTGTTCATGTAATTTAATCCAATTACAGAAACTCAAACCGACCAATCAGCAAGTGTCTGCTACCCCCCACTGTGCAAGAGGTGTGAAAAGAAGCAGGTCTCTAGCAACACCTCAACTTTTTTATTGCTTTTTGTTCTTTTCTCTCCTATGTTTGAACTTTGAACTGAACTTTGAGCACCTTGAACACTTGAAACACTGAAATTGTCTTTTCTTTTGATTTTGAAAAAAATGTACCATTGGCAATTGCGGTGAAATCTTTGATGCCACTGATGGAGTAGACGGGGGCTGGGGCTGGGCCTCAAGTTGTCTCGTCTCCATCACCTCCTGAGCAGGTACAGTAGGGGCAGGTTGTTGCACCGTTTTTTGCTGGAGCAGCAGAAGCAGTACTCTGCTGAAAATAAATCACAAAAATTATATGGTCATGGCAGGGTCGAGTGGCTGAGCTGTCTAAGGCGCTGGATTAAGGCTCCAATCTCTTTGGGGGTGTGGGTTTGAATCCCACCGCTGCCAGGCAGCACTTTTAGGATGCTTGAGAATGACCTCTCTGCTTGAGCAAACAGACTTGCAAAGTGATACTGCATGCTTCCGCTCACATCCAAACGTAGACTCCTTGGCCAAAGTTGAAGGGCTTCACTAGGAAGCTCGGCGTCCTCTCTGCTTCCGAAAAATTGGGCAGAAAAGGGACCACTACAAGGAGTCATCCGGGATAGAGTAGCCAAGGGATCTAAGGTGTTGGATTTAGGCTCCAGTCTCTTCGTGGGCGTGGATTCAAATCCCACCGCTGCCAGGCAGTCCTTTTAGGATGCATAGATACATCTAAGGTAGCGTGGCCGAGAGTCTAAGGCGCTGCATTTAGACTCCAGTCTCTTCGGGGGCGTGGGTTCGAATCCCACCGCTGCCATATGTGGTTTTAAACACGGCCAAACTGCTTGAGTGTGTGCGCGTTCGCAGTGAACGCTGGAACTGAGAGAGTAAATTTAGGTTGGCGAACTAGTTAGTACAATGTGTTCTTTGAAACTCAAGGCAGACTCGTTGGTGTGACAGCAACACATCCCCAAGCTCGAATCTGCTCAGGAGCAAGTGTCTTTCCCACGATTAGATTGCAGCATCTTAACAAAGTCTGCACTGGAAGTCTCTCTGCCATTGCTCCTTTTTAGCAAGAGCACCCTATTGAAACAGGAACAGTAAAGATTCACAATTAGAGTAGTAATACTCCATAACTGGATTTGAATATAATAACAACAACAATGTGGGGTCTGCTGTGATGGAATCAGTAACTTTCACTCTTTTGTGAAATAACAGTTACCTTGTAATCAGGTGCTTAAATGCATCGCAGCTGGCTGTCGTTAGGAGAAGACTTCAAATGCCTTGAGGTGTGCTCAAATAGAGACAGAACTGTGGTTGACAGGAAGGTGGGAGTGATTCCTAAGCTGGTATTAAGGAGCTCTCTTTCTTTGTGGAGGAGCTCCAGCTAGGCATGGCTAAATTGAACTGATTTCCCAGAGCTGTTGCGCTACTTGAAACAAGTTGGTGTCGAAACTGCTCAGGGAAAGCAGCTTTGTAAGGTAGTGTGGCCGAGCGGTCTAAGGCGCTGGATTAAGGCTCCAGTCTCTTCGGGGGCGTGGGTTCGAATCCCACCGCTGCCAGGCAGTCCTTTTAGGATGCTTGAGAATGACCTCTCTGCTTGAGCAAACAGACTTGTGAAGAGATACTGCATGCTTCCGCTCACATCCAAATGTAGACTCCTTGGCCAAAGTTGAAGGGCTTCACTAGGAACGAATCCCACCGCTGCCAGATGTGGTTTTAAACACGGCCAAACTGCTTGAGTGTGTGCACATTCGCAGTGAACGCTGGAAGTGAGAGAGTAAATTTAAGTGGTCAACTAGTCAGTATAATGTGTTCTTTGAAACTCACGGCAGACTCGTTGGTGTGACAGCAACACATTCCCAAGCTCGAATCTGCTCAGGAGCAAGAGTCTTTCCCACGATTAGATTGCAGCATCTTAAAGTCTGCACTGGAAGTCTCTCTCTGCCATTGCTCCTTTTAGCAAGAGCACCCTATTGAAACAGGAACAGTAAAGATTAACAATTAGAGTAGTAATACTCCATAACTGGATTTGAATATAATAACAACAACAATGTGGGGTCTGCTGTAATGGAATCAGTAACTTTCACTCTTTTGTGAAATAACAGTTACCTTGTAATCAGGTGCTTAAATGCATCGCAGCTGGCTGCCGTTAGGAGAAGACTTCAAATGCCTTGAGGTGTGCTCAAATAGAGACAAAACTGTGGTTGACAGGAAGGTGGGAGTGCTTCCTAAGCTGGTATTAAGGAGCTCTCTTTCTTTGTGGAGGAGCTCCAGCAAGGCATGGCTAAATTGAACTGATTTCCCAGAGCTGTTGCGCTACTTGAAACAAGTTGGTGTGAAAACTGCTCAGGGAAAGCAGCTTTGTAAGGTAGTGTGGCCGAGCGGTCTAAGGCGCTGCGTTCAAGCTGGGGAACAATCGTCCAACAAAGAAGGGGAAGAAGGGAAGAAAGGGGGGAAGAAAGAAAGAGAAAAAGGGAAGAAGAGGGGGAAAAAACGAAGAAAGGAAAGGGCAAATTCTAAGCTTCCCGGACACGCCTTCCCTGCACCTGCTTTACGTCACGCATAGTGATACTGTTCTGTGTTAAAACAACGCAATTTGAGTTACATTGATTTCTATTGCAGGTGCTCACCAAGACCGGGGTTCGAATCCAGCTAAAGACGCTTTATTGTTATTGGTTAATTATTACTCAATAAACTAACTGTTTAAATGTGTAATGCTCCAAGGTAAATAAAATATGCCTAAGCGCTTTATTCTTGTGTTTTTTGATATTCTTTCATGAAAAATAAAGCATACTAACTTGAATGTGTCACTATTTAGTAGTTGTTGTAGCATTGTTATGCTTATGGTTATTATTGTTCTGTATTTTGATGTACAAATGATCTATAGAAATGTCATAGAGTATATAGTGTACACACACACACACACACACATATACATATACACTGTAAAATATTGCTGTTAAAAAACGGTCAGATTCTACGGCAAAATAATGTTTTTTCACTAAAACAGTAATATTCTGTTAAAAACAGTGCTTTCTGGGTAACATTTTTGTTTTTGAGAAAGTAACCAACTGCAGAAAACTGTGAGCTAACAGAGTTCAGATTCGATGTTTTGAAGTCTGTGTTTGAAATCACGCTTTGTGTCCTTGTTCACTATTTCATACACTAGTTAACTAATATAGTTCACCTGACAGTTTTAATGAACACTAATGAGTGAATTCAGACACTGATGAACACCTGCTGTTAATAATTACAATTACTGAAGGAAATAAACAAGAAACACAAACAGTGACTTGAGTTACAACATTAAATAAAATCAAGTAAAATAAAACACTTTTAGTCTCAGCAGAGGATCATTAAACAACTCCACAAACAACAGCAGACACACTTATTACTGATTGATTTGACTTCCATACTATTCTCATTGAGATCCAACAGAAATTAAGGTGTTTTTTGTGTCACCGTAATGGAGTGAGGGGCTGATTTAGTTGGGCTCTTCACCCTTGACCACATTTAAGAAGACTTTACAACTGCTGTAATGCAGAGTTTACAAAACGTTTGTACTATAGCGATAAAGTTGGGAAGTCAATAAATAGAGAAATCTATTTGTCTGAAATTAGTTCTGATAAATGTTTTGGTATAAATCTGGATGAAGGGCCTCTTGCAATAGATTTTATGCTAAGTTGCAGGTATTAATTTAATTAATGAGAAGTGGAAACAGAAAAGTTACCTCCGTAATTACTTAACAGTTAAGAAATAACATACAAAAACAGTTCAGTTATGACAAATACACACTCAGACCTCATGAATCTGACCTTATATCTCAACAATGGTAACATCTCAAATGTTTCATGCTGCAATGCATGCTGGGAGTGGCACGGTACAAATATCCCAGCATGCATTGCGGTATAAATAAATGTTGTAAAATGGTCTAACAGTTTTCTTTATTTGTGTTTGATTCTGCTGTTGTTTATGTTTAGACTTTCAGTTGCCTGTTTGTGAGTTAAACTGTTAATTTTGTTAGTTGTCACCATTATTGATGTCTCTGAGTGCGATTTACACCATAGAGCAGTGTTATTGTCCAAGATATTCTTAAAAACTTCCAGAAATCATTGCCATATATAGACATATAATGTAAAACAATAGATTTAACATTAAATAGGAGCAGTAAATTTTATTATACTAAATGAGAACAGACTCTGCCGTTAAATAGCAACATGAACATCACCAGATCTTATTTAGGTTTTTGGCTGGCTTGCCACAACAAAAGAGCTTTTTAAACAAAGTTCTTAACAATTGCAGCAGCCAAGATATATAAATGTTAAAAATGACAGGGCTAAGAGCCCAACTAAAGCAAACTCTGTTCTCCATGATGGCGACGTAAAACTTTCACTTTTTCTCAAGAAGAACTTTAGTAAATGTTATACAAAAATACATGTATTAAGTAATAAGCGTAGCTGGTGATGATGTTTGTAGAGTTGTTTAATCATCCGCTGATCATTTAAATGATTTAATCATTTGTTGTTCTTCAGGTTATTTCATTATAAAGCTGTGACTAAAGTTTTGTATGTTCTGTTCTTGTTTTTTCCCTTCAGTATTTCTTCATTTGTTCATTGTTAATCCTCAATTATCATTTAATTAGTCAGTTAATTAATAAATTTACTTCAGCTTTGCTCCATGTTTCTTGAACACTCAGTAGTGTGGACACTTCAATTAAAACTGAAGTATGGGGTTTAAAGGGTTAAAGGTGTGAGAGGTAAAAACACAGTGTAAAAATGTATTTTAACAGTAATATACTGTTAATTTACACAACGGAAGTAGACTGTAAAAAAACAGTATATTGCTGGCAACCACAGCTGCCAGTAGATTACTGTTAAATCAAGGAAAAACAGTATTTTACTGTAAAACCTGAAGCTAATTTCTTCTGTGTGTCACCGTTGTGGAGGAGAGTAGAGCTAGTGTATGAGTTAAAGATGAACAATGAACTGCTGATGTTATTCTGCATGTTTCTCTATTTAAAGATAGCGGCTGTTTAGTGGCTGATGCAGTCAGAATCTCTCTGGTGATTCCAGATTTACATGTATGTGTGCTGTTGTGAAAAATAAGACATTAGAGTTAAACCGAACTTTTCTAATTAACTAAAATAAGTTATTATTATAAGTTTGCTTCTAAGCATATATAGCACATTACTTCATAAACTCATTCAGCAGTTGACCAAGTTGAGCAGTTGCTTTCAGTGAGCAAAATGAGTTCACTTGAGTATTGTCTAAATCAATGTAGTCCATGTATTTTTACAGCAACATACTGTAAAATAACAGTACATTGCTGGCAACTGCAGCTGCCAGTATTTTACTGTTTTTTAACGGGACAATTTTTAACAGTGTAGTAAATGAAACGTGCGCTGTCATTAGACAGAGACAAAAGCATAACTCATTTCAGGGGGAGTTTAAAGATCAGCGAAGCAACTAAAATGTCAGAGCAATATGAATATGTATGGAGAAGGTTTGTGGATGATTTATCAGCTTTAGCTGACTTCTGTAAAATAAATTATCATCTGGTTTATAACTGTCTGTATAGGAAAGATTTAAAGTTGAGGGGAGACGTTACTGTGCTTAGGCGAGCTAAAAAAAATAATAAATGGAGTTCACAGCCAAATCCACTAGTCAAGCTGCACCAGCCTTTCTCTTCATCTGCTTATCGATGACTTCAGAATAGTGCTCTATCTGTTGAGCAACAGTATGTTCATTAAAAGAAAAATCGGATTAATTCACATTTAACTCAAACATTTCATCTCAGTTTGGTATTTTGTAATTTAACAATAAAACAAATAAAAGGTTACGTTAAATTTGATATGATAATGTGTTTTAAAGGCATCACCCCTACCCTCCCCAACATTCTGCCTCTCTTAGATGGGACGTGTCAAATCAAAGGTTACCATACACCAACTTTGGCCCGTAGGCGCTAGCTTGGGCATCTCTGCTCCAGTCTGTTCTTATTAGCTAACCAAGCACAGGATTTTAGCTTGGCATGTTGCATGTTGTTGTTTGTCAATAGATGCAGTGGTCAAATCCTGATATTTGTAATATAGATTTTATAAAACAGGCTGATGTCAGACTAGATCCAGCTATTCTGAGTAAAACTGGTGGAAATATGAAACATTCAGTCAAAAAATTACCCAAATGGTCTCATAAGTGCCTGTAAATGACTGAGAGACCTCAGAATGATCTAGAAATATTATTTTAATATCCAAAAAATCAAAGCAGCACAGACTATAAAGATCATTCATTTTGTACACACTTTTAGTTGGGTCAGGGGCCAACCAAAGCAGGTGACAAGATCCAGTTCTCAAGTGTTGTGAATGAATATTCTGTGTTTCATGGAGTTATCTCAGTGGCTTTAATGAATCTAAATGAGTTTTTCCCACCTGGAAGATCGACTGGAGATTGTCTGTGAAACTCTTGTGTCTCCTGTAAGTCTCGTCTCCTGAAGCTGGTAACTCATTTTCAACACTGTTAACAGATAAAACTACTGTAATAATACATTTAGAGGCAAACAGATACAGATATATCTTACAAACACTGAAAATATTACATGTGCAGTAGTGCTCATAATGAGGAGACAGCAGGGGCGGACTGGGACAATAATTCAGGCCGGGAATTTTTTCAATCTCAGGTCACCTCTGCTGCTATTGTCACCACTACGCTACCATTTTCATGTAATTCTCGACTGCTAATATTGTACTCTATTGTAACTGTATTATTTATTGTACCCTGTAGACTACCAGACAAGTTATTAATGAATAAATTAATAAATCCTCAAAAACTCAATAGGCTCAAAACATTCTGCACACACTATTTCTACTTCTATTCCATATATTAGATTTTTGGTTTGCTTGTTTGTTATATAAAAACCTTGACTTACTAAGACATGATGCAGCGATTTTATTTAATTTTATTTTACCTTTTATTTTTTATTATTTAATTTATAGACTATGCCTATATAAAAACACATGCTGTAGACTACTGCATTAGACTAAAGGAGACATATTGTTGATCACTCGCTAATTGTATTTTTTTTTGTATCTACTGTAAGTCAATTTAGATGAAAACGCCCGCCTGCCAAATTATTAAATACAGTTGAAGTCAGAATTGTTAGCCCCCCTTTGATTTTTTTTCTTTATATATATATATATATATATATATATATATATATATATATATATATATATATATATATATTTCTGAATTGAACAGAGCAAGGAAATTTTCACAGCATGTCTGATATAATTTTTTCTTCTGGAGAAAGTTAGTTAAGTCTTTAAATGCCACTTTAAGCTGTATAGAAGTGTCCTGAAGAATATCTAGTCTAATAATATTTACTGTCATCATGAATGAGTTATTAAAACACTGATCACACTGATCATTTTAAACAGCACACACTGATCACTGTAAACACCACACACTGATCACCACACACACCACACACTGATCACTTTAAACACCACACACTGATCACTTTAAACACCACACACTGATCACCACACACACCACACACTGATCACTTTAAACACCACACACTGATCACTTTAAACACCACACACTGATCACCACACACACCACACACTGATCACTTTAAACAGCACACACTGATCACTTTAAACACCAAACACACTGATCACTTTAAACACCACACACTGATCACTGTAAACACCACACACTGATCACCACACACACCACACACTGATCACTTTAAACACCACACACTGATCACTTTAAACATCACACACTGATCACTTTAAACAGCACACACTGTAAACACCACACACTGATCACTTTAAACACCACACACTGATCACCTTAAACACCACACACTGATCACTTTAAACACCACACACTGATCACTTTAAACACCACACACTGATCACTGTAAACACCACACACTGATCACTTTAAACACCACACACTGATCACCTTAAACACCACACACTGATCACTTTAAACACCACACACTGATCACTTTAAACACCACACACTGATCACCTTAAACACCACACACTGATCACTTTAAACACCACACACAGATCACTTTAAACACCACACACTGATCACTGTAAACACCACACACTGATCACTGTAAACACCACACACTGATCACTTTAAACACCACACACTGATCACTTTAAACAGCACACACTGATCACTTTAAACAGCACACACTAATCACCACACACTGATCACTTTAAACAGCACACACTGATCACTCTAAACACCACACACTGATCACTCTAAACACCACACACTGATCATGTCTACTGCTCAAAATGCTGTAAACAGTGTTCAGGGCTCGAAATTAACCTTTTTGCTTGGTAGCACCGGTGCTCCTAACTTTAAAAATTTAGGTGCATCAGCCAAAATTTAGTCGCACCCACCAATTAGGAGCACCGTTACGACAAGATTTATACAAACATATTTATTGTATTTGAAATCAACATTAATCAAAATAAATAAATAAATAATAATAATATATAAATACAAGCGTGAGGAATATATGTCTCAACGAAATCCCGTTATCACAAAAAAATACATTTTTTATAACAGAACTGATTGACCAAAGCATACACGGAGGGCTCACTGGCCCTGCACACACTGCTGGACATGAATGAATCTGTTAACGGTATAACTGTGCTGTTCTCACAAGTGCTGTCTGATATTGCACTGATGCTTTTGACACATACTGTACCTTATTATATGCATACATGTTAATAGCAATACCGTTTTTTCAGGAGTAGCGATGTTAGTTTACTCAGTGCAAGCCCGTTTGCGATGGTGTACATGGAGTTAAATTTGACATATAACGTTAGCTGCCGCTTGCATGGCGGACAGCATCTGGCGATTTATATGAAGGATTAAACTGAAGCTCTCATGCTAGATGTTTCAAACAGTTACCTGAAAACTCCATCCCACAGACTTTTCATAGCGGACTTGAAGCCAATGGAAGTCTTCTACTCTTGGTAAAGTGTAGATGGTGGATTAACATTCAGCACATGATCACTAGTAAGATGTGTCATTATTTGTAACTAGATGGTTTCTAAAACTAAATCTGTCCGATTTATCTTTATTCTCATCTTCAGCGCTTTACAATTTTCTGCGGTAGTAGCTCTCTTTGTCATCCGAAGCCAAAAGGTGCTGAGTGATTGACAACTAATATTACCCAATAATTTGCGTTCAGTGCTTTAGCAGTGGTAAGCCAATAAGAAGAGCGCGAAGGCGGGGCAAGCATGAACTTGGCTTTGTATACTGCAGCAAGTTGACATGACAACTGTTTTAAACCATTCCTGAGCGCAGCGTTTCACGTTTCAAGTGCAGACAAAGAGCTTAGAGATGCATTCTGCGTGAATGTCTCCCGAATCCATGCATGTGGTGAACATTTTGCAGTAAAAACTGGTCGCACACAACAATTTTAAGCACTCGCAGAAATGCTCCCAAATATATTTTAAGGTCACACAGATAAAATTTGTGCGCATATGCGACCAAAATGGTCGCAATTTCGAGCCCTGGTGTTTGTCATTTATTAAATTTGATATCATTTATTCACAATGATGCTGGATGCTCACTAAAGACATTTTAAATCTTTTAAGAAGACCATGTAAGAGAGCACAAGCTTGAGGACTAATGCTCCTAGATGACCTGTTCAGCTGCTTTATTGTGTAATGTGGTGATGTTGTTTATTTTACTGTATAATTTTCTGTTCTCCTGTTCCTCTGAATCTTGTATTCTGCTGTTTGTAGTTCTGAAGGTTGTTGTGATCTTATAGTTGTTAGATGTTTTGCCATCAATAATAAATAATAATCCTCTCCATCTCTACTGTCTGAATCTTTCAGAGCTTCTCCATGACTGTGTTTGCTCTGCTTCTGTCTTCTGTCAGCTCACTTTCTGACTGAATATAGTTTTTGTTTCTCATGATAATCTCCAGGTCATACAAGTATTTGCTCTCAGAGTTCAGGATTTCAGTAACAGCGCTGTAATATTGATCCCCTTTAACACTTACCACTTTAACTTTGTAACATTGATGCATTTTATTAAGATAATCAGAGAAGATCTGAATACAATTTCATCTTAAATTAGTATCTCTTATGACTATAATTACTTATCAGGTGAAATATGGTGTGTTTGTGTCACACAACTTGTTCATTCATCTTGTCTAAAATAACTTGATCATCCACACTTTACTGACAATTGTAAAAGCCTGTAAACTCACTCTACTAACTCTAACAGTTTGAGTATTAATACTTTCGTCACTTATTTCTGCTTCAGTACTTCACTGATGATCAGATGTGAGTGTGTGTAATAAAATGTCTTGACTGGACTGTGAGAATAAAGTGTAATAATGTCTGATCTTCTAGAAACACAGGATCATATAAATGCTGCAGTGTAATCATGTGTGTGTAGAGATGATCTACCTGACAGCAGGTCGTGTGTTTTTAATACTAAAATGCACTGGGTGATTCATAGATGCATCACTCTTCATAGAGACACAGCTGGGCTCTGCTTCTGCTCTCTTCTGATGAACTGAACTAAAACAGAGAAGATTAAAGTTGAGCGCTGCACACACTGCACAAACCTGATATTAATCATTCTTCATTTACAAAAACACTTAAATTAATTTCCTTTATATTTGAACAGAAACTGTCTGAATGTGGAAAATATCAGCAAACACAGATCAAGGCTCATTTCTAGTAGAGAAAGCCCAGCAGAAATGCAGCACTATTAGAGCAGATAAGAGCTGAAACTAATCATCAAATCACTGATTTGTGGGAGGAGCTTAATATTCAGGCGTGTCAATCATCATCACATGACTATATAAGCAGCAGTATAAACTGCACTGTGTCAGCTGACTGTTATTCCCGCCTCCAGCAGCTCCCCTTATCCTCCTCCTCATCACTCGGTCTACAGAAGGTCATTAATTGGGGGTTTGTCTGCAGAGCTCCAGTCCAGACTTTGAGGACAGCAAGACAAGTTAATTTACCATCATCTATCATGATTGAATGAGCAGGAGAACTCGAGAAATATCAATTCTAGAAACCAAATGTGTTGATCAGCAGCATCTATGAGGCCAACACAACATGATGATGACTGCGCTTCAGTGAAAACAGACTCAGATCAGAGGAATGGCTGATCAGTACAGCACAGAAACAGCAGGGGAAAGTGTGCAGGAAAAGCCCTTTATGGCAGGAGATCGGGAACACTTTAGTTTAGCTCACAATTCATACTATTAACTACCGGCTTATTATCTGTGTAATGTGAACATATGAACTGCTCATTAGTAGTCATACAGTATGATCTTATTGTGGATCCCTAACCCTAAACCCACCTTCTACCTCACTAACTATTAATAAAGCGCTGATTGGTTTGTTAACACCATCAATTGTGGCCTGAAGTGTAAAGCGGAGATCTTCAAGCACTATCCTGCAGAGCTCAGATACAACATCTAACATCTGAAACCCAACAGATCCACAACACTAATTACCTGATTCATTTATTATGAAAATACTCATCAGCTGCAGATATTAAAGAGATGATCTACCTGACAGCAGGTCCTGTGTTTCCACTCTTAAAAAACAATGGGTGATCCATAGACGCGTCACTCTTCATAGACACACAGCTGGGCTCTGCTTCTGCTCTCTTCTGATGAACTGAACTAAAACAGAGAAGATTAAAGTTCAGCGCTGCACACACTGGAGTCAACACAGCAGATTTACTCAACATTTCATCATTAAAACACTGCTTAAACAGCACTTCATGATACTTTTCATGATGATTGTACACAATCTTGCTGACTGTGTGTGTTAAATATTCAGACAGATTAAAAACACAACTAACAGAGAGTAAATATATCCTGTAGAAAATAATCATATGAAATGTCAAGTGTAGGTCTAATACCTGCATCCTGTATACAAATCCAGATCTCTAGGTGTGTGTGTGTCCTCCATGATGGACCTGAAGAGTTTGATCTCCAGCAGAAACAGATGAACAATCACAGATCTCCAGTCATTGATCAGCCTTCATAATTCAGCTGAATGCAGGAATAGATCAGCAGCTGAGACACTCAAATCCAGAAGCTCATCGCGAGTAAACTAATGAAGAATCACAGCGTCATCCATTTGCTTATATTAACATCATACACACATTCACATAAAGCTTACAGGTTTTGTCCAGACATTAAAGATTTAAAGCTGTTCTGTGTTGGTAAAATGATGAATTTTGGTGGTTTAAAACTGCAACACAACAACTAAACACTTTCACTTTCGTTTCTGAAGGGTGGTCCCAGACAGCACACATACGTTGGGCCGACGTCGGCCGAAGGTCAACACGTCGGCCCCTTTAATTCTAACATCGGTATATGGTCGGCCAAACATACGCATGATCGTTCGGTCGTGTGTTCTATTGTTCCAGCTCAACAAACGTCGGCTCTGCGTCGGTTAACGACCAGAGGCCGACGAAGCACTTCATAAGCACTTGATCTCTCATGCCCATGAAGGAATCCGGCAACATATTTGGTTTACAAGTAAGTTTTTGCGTGCATAATAAATTAGACAAACGCGACATGCATCATGTGAACTGCGTCGGTCGGTCCAGCTTTAAATAGCCTACATTAATGCAGTAAAACTGACCAAAATGCCTACAATACATGATTTCAATTCATTAAAATATAAAAAGTTTTATTGTTATGCTTTAATAATGAAAACGTTGTTTTTTTTCTGGTGTTAACTGCTGTTTGCTTTTTTTTTATTGTGGCTTTTTCTAATACATTTTTCCCAGTGTAAAAATCAAGTATGTTCTGCATTTCGGCTGTTTAATTAAAATAAACACCTTTTTACAGAGTGACATCTTTGTTTTATATATACTTGCATTTATATTTATTGGTTATTTATTTTTGACAGTGAATGCACTAATAAAGTGTTTGTTTTGTAACAGTTTAGTAGGCTATAAAGCTCGTCTTAAAGATAGCGTATATAAAACTGCTAAATACATTTTAAATTCAAGATTTAAAATACAAGGTTATTGTTTAAATTGTCTATGAAGTGATCATGTTTATAAATGCAATACTTCAAGACTTTAATGTGCGCGCGCGCGTCTTGCTTCCAACACTGGAGCGGAGGGGATGTTGCTATGGGAAACAAAGCTACAACACGACACGACACCACCTGAAAGACACAACACGACTTCTCTCAAGCTGCCGTTTTGACTGTTTTCAGGTAAGTTTAGTCCCTAAAACAAAGCAAATACTACATAAAACTGTTCCTCACACATTTATTATTGGCAATTGATGAATATTCAGTTGAATATTATGTTATATAAGAGTGGTAAGTCTTCGTAAAAGTCCGTTAGCATATTAGCACTGGTAACGTTAGCGTCGGGGTAATATTACGTTAACTTACTTAATGTTAGCTCTTGTTAAACTTGTTTGTTAAAGTTTTGGCTTTTATTTATTCTTTATGTGTAGATGAAAGGTTTTGTCAATGTTTTATTGAATGCACTTCATATGTAGTCTAAAATACGCATTGTAACGTTACTGTAAAGGACCGTGAATCAAAAGTTCAATCGTGTTTTGATATTTCATGGTATCTTAAACTAAATGTTAAGTAAAAAAGTGTTCTGTGGTTTCAGGAGTGAGAGAATAACCTCCTGCTACAGAAAATATAACACAAGATTCCTAAATTTCTGAAGGGAGCTGATCACAGAGATGCAGGAAAGACAGGTAACTTTAAGCATAGGATTAATTCATATGAATTTCCATTGCACATCATTATGCACATGTTACATGTCTATATATTATGCATCTGTTACTTGTCTTTATTGCAGTTGTTTTAAGAAAGTTTTGACATTGAAACATGTGAGTGGTATTAAATTTCACATCACATGATTCTTCAGAACTTAGTAAATATATAGATTAGCTGCTAATGAAGTAATATTTGTGATTTTCATTTTGTTTAATTTTTTATGATTAATTGATTTATTAAATCTTAGAAAAAAGTTTACACTAAATTATTTGTCATCACATCTGTTTTTAGCATTGAAAGCAATCCGAAATGTTTCTTGAGCAGCAAATCAGCACCATTTGATAATCACCATTATATTAGTTCAACCTCAAGAGCTAAATCAACATCTTAAAAAAAGATTTCTGAAAGATCAAGTGACACTGAAGACTTGAGTAATGATGCTGAAAATTTAGCTTTACATCATAGCTATGAATTACATGTATATTTACACTGTTCACCCATCCCTTACACCTTAACTCATCCTCAAACAAGTCAATTTAAGCCCTAAATGAATAAATTTTGATTTGTACAGGCATGATATGCAACTTGTATTCAGTCGTTTTGTTTTTTCTTTCTTTTGCTTTTGTTTTCCACATCAACTGAAAAGGAGGTCTAAGTTTAACCTAAGTGCCGTGTTGCTGATGAACATCTTTATATTTAAGTATATTTTTGACTGACTGCCAGACACTTGTCAAACAGTGATGAGCAAACGAGGGGCCGTTCTTTTAAAAAGATCAGGGAGATGCAAGTCTGAAGATAAATATACATTTTAATTCAAAATTGATTTATCTGTAAATATTTCATAATGTTTTGAGATATGTGCCCTATATGCATTTAGATGTCCATCCATGTTTAAAATACTTTTAAATTTAACAATGGCTGCAAGTTATAAAAACATAAACAAACACAAAAATGTTAAAGTAAATTGAGAAAACATTTTCATCAGTTTGACAACAGGTAGATCAGCTCCTGACAGACATGTTAACAGATCAGTTTAACTCTTATTAAATTCATTCATTCATTCATTCATTCATTCATTCATTCATTTTCTTTTCTGCTTAGTCCCTTTATTAATCTGGGGTAACCACAGCGGAATGAACTGTCAACTTATCCAGCATATGTTTTACGCAGTGGATGCCCTTCCAGCTGCAAGCCATCACTGGGAAACAACCATATACGCTTGTTCTCACTCATACACTACAGACAATTTAGCCTACCCAAATCACCTGTACCCCATGTCTTTGGACTTGTAGGCAAAACCGGAGCACCCAGAGAAAACCCACGCAAACGCAGAGAGAATTTGCAAACTACACACAGAAATGCCTGCAGATCCAGCTGCGGCTCGAGTCAGCATCCTTGCTGTAAGGCGACAGCACTACCTATTTTGCCACCACGTCACGCTCTTATTAAATTATATTTATATAATTTTGTGTTTCAGTACATGCTATTTTGGGAAGACAAAATATATTCATAAGCTCTCAGAAAATTCAATAAGAGAATTCATTCCTTCATTTTAAGAGAATTAACTGCACAATTACTTGAAATGTGTGGGATTACATTATTTGTTAACCCAAAGTGAGTTTCTCTTTCTTTGAAGTATTGGATGCCTGATTGCAGTTCAACTCCAAACTCAGTTGGACCAGCTGATCAGTGTCTTCAGTATTACCACAAGCTACTGGGCAGATGTGTGGACAGCTTTGAGCCAAACTTGGGACGTTTGGTTTTTAGGTAATACCAGTGACAAAGTATTCAGTAAATTGCTTATAATAAAAGATGCTCACTGCTTACCCCTTATAGTTACGTTGTTTGCAGTTTCATTGTTGTAAAAATACCATACTTTTTGAAGTGTACTATGTGAATGACATAAAGGAAACAGGATCAAAAAGATCATTCATTATAGAATGTTTCATAGGTAACAGCACATCCTTTGTGAAAAATAATTTATTTTTGTGCCATCATCACAAGACAAAATACATTTCAACTGATTTCAGTTGGTTATATTTTTCAGGTCCTCCTGATCATTCTGTTCTCCTGGTTGTGAGGATGTGCAGAGGCTGTATTTGTCAGTGTTAAAAGACTTGTGCAGCTGTATCCAGACATACAAGCAGCCGACAAAGAGTTCTGGAGCAGGACAGACAGGTAGTTCACAGTGGCTAGGCTAGAAGTTTATACTTGGGTGGCCAGAAAGTGGCCTCCGCTATTTTGGGGGGTCCATACAAATACACCAGTGTAAGCTATACTATTGCACTGAAAAAATTAAATGAAAGAATTAATTAATCGGTAGAACACAAAATATTTTAAAGAAAGCTTAAGTATCAAGGTGGCAATATACAGTATCTGTTACATTGTAGTACATGAGCTGGCTAATACAGACTCGTAAATGTTTAGTTGTTAAGATTAGTTAAATACTAAATCCTCTACTTGAGACCTGTTGCATATACAGCTTTAACTAAACTGAATTTAACTAGAACTACACCAGCATTCCAAGTGCTCTAGACTAGCTTATTGCACTGGTGCGTCTAAAATGTTTGATGGCATTGCAATTAACACTGCAATTTTACATGTTAATTTTTTTTAAAATTACAATCCATATAGGCAATATTGACTTGTAAATGATTAACTAAAATCGGGTCAACACACATTATGGGGATTGTGTGTAGAATTTTGAGGAAATTAATGAATTTAATCCATTTTGAAATAAGACTGAAACATTAAAAATGTGGAAAAAGTAAAGTATCAATACTTTCCGGATGCATTGTATATGGTTTTTAGCGCGTTATCAAAGACTTAAAAAAATAGTCCAACATTATTTACAGCAGCAAAAGACCATCCACATCAAAAGCTACTGGTCAGCTCATGATTCAGCAAACATCTGAAAAACAAATAGCTTATTATGCCTTTACAAGAAACCAGTGTTTTTGAGTCTAATGAAGATGGTACTATTTTATTAAATTATTATTTAGCCTGACACGTTTACTGTTACAAAATATTTTAAATGTTTCTTAAAACAAAACATATTGTGTTCAATGGGGAAAAAGTAGCTGTTTTTTACACAGAGATAAAAAAAAAACACATTTCAGAGCAGTAATCACAATACTGTGAAACTGTGATATTTCTATCCAAGATTATACCCTCAGAATTTTTTAATTTATTTTTTTTTCAGTTGGCCTATATTCTGTTTTTCTATGTTCTTGGAAATGCTGCTGTGCATGAAAATGTGACGATATATCCGGTTCTATAGTTAATTCTGAAATAAATCTTATAATGAAACAATATTTAAAAATGCAACATTTAATGTGTCAGACACTAAATAAACATGTCAATTCATTTATATTAATCTGATTCCTTAACAGGGCAGCACGGTGGCGCAGAGGGTAGCACGTTTGCCTCACAGCAAGAAGGTTGCTGCTTCAAGCTTCGGCTGGGTCAGTTGGCGTTTCAGTGTGAAGTTTGCATGCTCTCCCCGTGTTGGCGTGGGTTTCCTCCGGGTGCTCCGGTTTTCCCAAGTCCAAAGACATAGGTGAATTGGGTATGCTAAAATTGACCATAGTGTATAAGTGTGTGTGAATGAGTGTGTATTGGTTGCTGCTGGAAGGGCATCCGCTGCGTAAAACATAGGCTGGCCAAGTTGGCCTTTCATTCCGCTGTGGTGACCCCAGATTAATAAAGGGACTAAGCCCAAAAGACAATGAATGAATGAATCCTTAACAGTTAAAATTAACCATTTGAGTGTGCTTAGTTTAGGGTATGTTGTGTCATTAAATTGTCAATAGGTTTTATTTTTTTCTACATTTTAAATCTGCTTTAGCTTTCTTCTTTCCTATAAACCTGGAAATATAAAATATATATTTTTGGTTTTTAACAAATTGCTTATTTTATTCTTAGATTGGTGTACGCTGATGGTCTGCTGAGAATTCTGCTGAGTTGAAGGGATCCTCCTGTCAGACAACCTCTCCAAAGTACAACAGGACTAGTAAGTAACATCTTAAACATACACTACTGTTTCATAGCTTTTAGGTTGGTATGGTAAATTCTCTTCTGATAGTGTCAGCTTTATTTAATTAATACAGTCAAGCAGTAATACTGTGAATTTAATACAATGTATATAATTAATAGTGTCACATGATCCTTCTGAAAAAAAAGTATTCCAATGTACTGATTCTCTCCTCAAGCTGTTTTTTTTATATATAAAACATTTTAAATAAACATATTTTTAGTATTCTTGATGTATAAAAAGTTTATTTTTAAAAGCATAGTATTTATTTGAAAAAAAAAAGTTTGCTCTTTGATGATTGCTAGCAATCAGACATGTTTCTTTAGAACAAAAAGAATTTGTGCAAAAAAGTATTCTCACTGAGCGTTGTTCAACTGTGGTCAACACGTCATTTAAGTTTTCAAATAAGCCTAAAAGACCTGATTAGCTGCATAAGGTGCATTTAATTAGAGAGTTGAATATATCATTTCTTTTTATATCCTCTATAGCCTACATATAATAGAAGTTGTTTGCTGAAAAACCTTTTTGTAGCAGAAATAAAGCTATGATTAGGCTCACCCGGATTTTTCGCAGAACTCCGCAGATGTTTAGCCTATCATTAATTCTGTTTATTTACTTGAGTAAATGTGTGTAAATCTATATTTATTCAGTTTTTTTTATTAATTTCAGTAATATTATTGACTAATGTGAAAATGTTCATCTGATTTATGTACAATGCAGTTTGTACAGTAATATTTTCTGTCTTACTAGATATGTTACATGAAAAACTTGCTTTATTTACCAAATAAAGTGAATCTAATTGGATTAGCATTTTAAACATTAAATAAAACTTAAAAATATATTATTTTTTATTTCATATATTAAGGTTTTAGTTATGATACTCCCAAAATAATTCCGCAGAAATCCGCAGACTTCCACCAAAATTTTCAGCAGAAATAGCAAAAAACATCCGCAGATTCCTCCTGGCCATAGCTATGATATATTAAATGTGGTGTACAGTGTGACATTTTAGTTGACGAAACTTAGTTTATTTTGCATGTAATGTGGTATCTGAAGATTTGTACATATATTTAGATACACATTTATACTAACACAATGATACTAAAAACCAAAAAAAAAAACATTCATTATGATTTCACAAGGAATTTAACTTTCAAATGGCTTTTCTGAAAATTAGTGCTCAGACACACTCTTTAAGTTTAAATTAAATTACACATGTAAGCTAGGCACTTGCATAACACATACTCCAGTTATATGTCATGAAACAAATAATATATATTTGTGGTAATATGAACTGCTGCAATGCTAATCTTTCTCCTTTTGGTTTCTTGCTTTATTTTAGGGTTCCCACTACAAGGATTAGATTTGGCTACTGCAGTCCCGGTTTGGGCCAGCCTCACTTGTGAAGACTAAAGATGAAGACAACATACAAGAACAATTTAGAGGATGGCAACACACTTATTATTCCACCTATATATCCCCTTTTATGTGTAAGCAACATTCCACAAGATAAAACAAAACTAAATGACAGGTTATTTCTTTTAATTTTGTCTGTTTTCTTGGAACATTGTACACAATTTACAACCAGTTTTATATATATATATATATATATATATATATATATATATATATATATATATATATATATATATATATAAATAAATATATATATATATGTCAGAGCAAGAAAATATGATGTTTTCTTCTGGAGAGAGTCTTATTTCTTTTATTTCAGCTAGAATAAAAACAGTTTCAAGAGTTCACACTTAGCCAATGATCTATCAAAGCTTGTTTGGCATGCTGTCCCGGGAGAGAGCCCCGAGCTCAAGGGATCCTCGAGCCCGGGGCTCCCCCCCGTTCGCAGAGCTGGAGGGGAGCCTGAGCTCGGTGGATCTCAGAACTCCCCGACTGCGATAGCTAAGGGAACATCTGAGAAGGGGCTAGAGCATGCGTGGTTCTTGAGCGTGATGTATGTCTTTAGATGGTGGGAGGAAACCGGAGAGCCCGGGGAAAACCCACGCGGACACGGGGAGAACATACAAACTCCTCACAGAAACTCCCACCGGCTAGGCGAAACTAGGCCAGTGGTGTTCTTGCTGTGAGGCTCTCAGTGCTAACCACTGGGCCACCGTGCCGCCCAATCAAATGTCAAGGAGGAGAATGGGGAGGAAGGGGGGTTTCTTCCAAACAAAGATAATGTGGACTGGAAACTGCGGTTTTTTATAGTAGCTTAAGGCTCATATGATTGGAAGATAATGATTAGCTAATACGAGACCGGCCGTGATAAATCATAAGCACGTGATCCTCTCGAAATTAGTTTATAAACAAACTTCACTTTGAATTTTTAAAAAAAACATTTTAAGGTCAATATTATTAGCCCCTTTGAGCAATTTTTTTCGACTGTCTACAAAACAAACCACCGATATACAATAACTTGGCTCATAATAACTTCAGTCTTTAAATGTCACTTTAAGCTGTATAGAAGTGTCTTGAAGAATATCTAGTCAAATATTATTTAATCAGTTATTAGAAATGAGTTCTTAAAACTATTGTGATTAGAAATGTGTTAAAAAATATTTCCGTTAAACAGAAATTAAGGGATTTTATATATATATATGACAAAATCTGTTTTGTGTCGTGCATTAGAGTTTGCTTAAAAAAAACTGGTTATCTCTGAGAAGTATTGTTATTTTATATTATTGATGTGTTATTAGTTCAGAGGAGATTGCAAATTGTTGAATGCCATTTATAAAAAAATTGTAAAAAAAATTGACTACAGACTTTAATAAGATTTTATCAAATTATTTTAATTTGTATGATTTTATTTACTACTGTAAATATTGTTTGCTTGGTATTTATTTTGTGTTTGTGTCCTCTTTTATTATTGTAACTCCCTGAAGAAAGTCTTTTGGATACTGAACATATGACTGGTATTATCTTGTATTTTAAGATTATAGTCTTGGAAACATGCATTTTCTTTAACACTATTTAAGAAATTATAAGCATTATAACATGTGCTTACACAAGTTATTTGTGATTTTACTATAGTAAACTATAGTCACCTTAGTGTACATGTTTTGAAGCACTTGTAAATATTCATATGGTCTTAATGTAAATGCTGCAATGGACTTTGTATTTAAAATCTTAGTTGCACAGTAGTTCAGCCATGGTTATAGTACAACTTGTTGGTTTTGTTTTAAACGTGGTAAAACATGGTTATGTGTGATAAAAGTATGTTAATCTATTTGTATGTTTGTGAAAAATATTAATAAATCTTCAACTGTTATTGAGAGTGGTGTGTCGTGTTTATTATAAATAAGCAGCTGCTGCAGCTAGTGGTCCGTATGAGCAAAACGCCTGAGAACAGCGCCTCCGCGGAGCGGCCGGTATTTCCGGTTGCGTCGTCCTAACGTCGGCCGGACAGCGTTTCCGATCATTTGCCGACGTCGCGGCGACATTTTGCCAATTAGCAAACGCTCCCTGAGCGACATCGCACCGATGGAGTTTTGAAAATCGGCACGACGTCGGCCCAACGTATGTGTGCTGTCTGGGGTGTTGTGCCGAAAAACTGTGACCACTGAACAGGGGGCGCTGTTCCGCGAAATATTCGAGGTGGGGAAGACTACAGAGTTGGATCCAGACAGATACGGCCGAAGCAGTTTTACGGCCTGGGCAGTTTACACCCCTGTTGTTCCTGATGCGTCCAGTAGAGGGAAGCAGTACAGTATTATTATCCAGAACTTTTTCACACCCAGCCAAACGCGACACAATGAAGAGGTGTGTTAAATACGTGTTTAAAACATTAGCAAACATGAAACTTAAACATTTTTTATTAGATTAAGGTCAATATGAGTGTATGTCAACACAAACAAACTGGTGTAATATAACAGCAGTGTGTTAGTTTGACAAATTTTTGTTGTGCAGGCTAGCTACATGTTCTACCTCAACAAAAAAGCAAAAGAACATTAAGCTACATGAGAAAGTGTCTTAAGTAGGCTAATTTTCTTTTATTTTTTTTGTCTCAGCAAGGGAGTAATTATTATATATTTAATAATTGATTTAATTGATTTTTTTCTCATAGATTAAATAATACACTTGGGTGGTCTGGGTTGTCAGATAAATCTACACTACAAGTACACTACATTATTCCAAATTTGACTTTCTTAAATATTAAAATAAATCTAAACAGATATATATATATATTTTTTTAATTGCATTGCATTCAATTACATTTAATATAATGCAATTCTTTCCCTCCAAAGCCAGAATCACAATTTGTAGCTGTAAGTAACAAAAATAAATAATAATGACTTGGTCCTTTTGTTATACCTTAAGTTATAATTCTTAAATCATAAATCAAATATTTAAATATGTTGATATGTTCTGCATAGGTCCAGCTAAAATATAAAATGGCATGAAATGTTTTTTGCTTTTCATTTTCCATTCTTTACTGTTTCTGAGGATTAAGAATTTTTAGATATTCCGTCTAGAAACAAGTCAGAAACTCTTAAGTTAGGAAAGGATTTTTGCAGAGTGTTTATACATGACTTTAATTGTTTATTTTTCAGTGAGCAAGAATTTCAAGAATTTGCAAGGATTCAGCTTCATTTAAAGAAAACTGGCAATCAAAAAAAGATATTGTTGTCAATAAATAAATGTAAAAAAATCGAATGTTGTCTGGGTTTTTGTTCATCAGGTAGCTAAATGGCAGGGCCAGACGGAATCTGCGGACAATTTTGGCTATTTCTGCAGAGAATTTTGGTAAAAATCTGCGGATTTCTGCGGAATTATTTTGGGAGTATCCAGCAGATATCATAACTAAGACCTTAAATAAAAAGTAATAAATTACTGAATAAAAGCTGAATAAATTCAGATTTAAACATTTACTCAAGTAAGTAAACAGAATTAATGATAGGCTAAAAATCTGCGGAAAATCTGCGAAATACTGCGCTCGCAGATTCTGTGTGGGCCTACTAAATGGTCCTTGGAATTGTAGAAAGTAAGGAATTGTTTGTCTAAACGTTGTCTGGTCGCCAATACCACTGCATTCTCATCAAAGCACATATTACTCCATATCACACTGTTTGTTTGTTTATAATTTTGTTATTTTCAAAATGCAACTTCATATATAAACTATACAACAAAATGCATATCTCTATATGAAAACGTATAACTAGGCTACAATAAACTGTTACATTCAACTATTTGTGTTTTTATTTTATTTTTTATTAAATGAATCTAAACTAATTTGCAATTGGGCTTTTGTATGTGTGAAATTATTTGGTGAGTGTATCAATTCTGCATACATTAACTTAGCGTTCATATTTAGCCTAATCTAATTAAAATATATGTATTTATGAACATGACATTTAATAATCTGGGAGCGTTGACTTCACATGTTTTATTTGGTCATGTATCTTTCATCTCCTCTACTGGACGCGGATCGTAAAACGGCCTGGATCCAAGTCTGCAGACGCCCCATTCACTCGGGAATCACAGATTTTATCTCAACTGCGTCACATCAGGAGTTCAGTAATACACCCTGACAAGCACTCTGAACACAGCAGACTGGGACATGCGGGGGCCCAAAGGACATGCGGGGATTCACATTCAATCACACGACATGCAGGTTACATGCGGTACTTTACATGAAGCAGTGTAAACGCTGGACGCGAGGCAGACTGTAAATACGCCACACCGCTTCTTCTTCTGCCTGTGTGTTGAGTCAGAGAGTAGAGCTGCACACCGCCACCTGCTGTACTGGAGAGATCAGTCCTACTTCACCATCAGAGATGGTATGTGCGTTCGACTTCATGCAGCGCTGCGCAGATCGATCGAAATCTGTTTTAAAGCGGTGCATTCTGGTTAGAAATCTTGTCCGGATTGATGCTGCGCCGACGCCACGTGACTGTCACATGTGGCATCAAAGTACCGCGACAGCGCTCCGAGATCAGACGGCAAACTCAGACCATGCAGCTTCTGAAGAGCGACTGCAGGAGCTTTGATGACGACACCGATATTACACGATTGGCCAAGTTCACCACATGACAACAAACACGTGTATTTCAGGTTTATAATTGGACAAATTCCAATTCAAAAGTTTCAAAACAAACAATTCACTTTTCACACCCTCTCTATCCTGTACACATCTTGCTTATTAAAAGACTACAAATATTTTACTGCAGTAATCATCTTTTGTTAAATAATCTGGTTATAAAGGTTAGCTTGTTTGCACAGGTTTATTTTTTAACTTTTTTTATACAGACTATTTACTGCATTCATCTCCATGAACGATTTAAATGATATATTTTAGTGTATATTTTAGTGAATAACCTAAATATGAACTCAAATAAGTCTTACAGACTTGAAATAAGAAAATCATCATCATTGATCCTGCCACCCTAAAGCTCTCTTAACAAATTAAAGTAAAGAACTATTTTATTAAATAATTATAAAATGGCTTTATTATTATAATATAAATATATATTTTATTTTCTATCTAGTAGTTTAAAGGCTACCTGCTCTTTCTGGGAAACTTCTTCATAGCTCACTTATTTTACCTTTTGTTCTTTTCAACACAATCTTTTTGGATTAAAATGCTTTTTTAAAAATTCATTCATCATCCAAAATAATGTCATTTATTAAGACCTAATCAAAACACCTTGTTTTGCTTTTTACATGGGAAATTTTTATATCTATAAATGTACATATATGTAAACCCTTTTTTAGCAGATTCAAACAAGAAGTATTAGCCTAAAGATTGATGTTTAACTCCTAGAATTTATGCTTATTGCTTTGTATTTAATAGACCTGTTCGTTTTTATGTTTATATTAACCTCTCATTTCCTCTTATTTCTCTCATGCATTTGTTATATATTTTATTCATAATTCTCCCTTATTGTTTAAAAAGGAACTACAGTTTGTAGAGACTGTATTCTGTTTTATTTGTAAATGTTTTGTTGTTATAAATAAAAATAACAAAAAAATATGATGACGCCATGTGATCGGTCATCATGACTGTAGCAACTTTGAGTCCCGAAGTGTCCAGCTGTCCGTCTTGACGGCTCCGTTTTCAACTCCGCCCCGTCTGCGCTCGGCTAATCTCGTTGATCACCGGCTGCAGCTGAGCTTCATGTCTAACGCACCTATTATGAAGCATATAACTGACAAGCACACATGATTACATGATGACATAACACATGTAACAGTCATACAAAACTGAGTGATGGAGAACACATTAAACAAGAGAAATTAACATTTATGAGGGATCCACCATATTTAAATGATTAGACTGTACAGATAATTTTCTTCATTATTAGAGAGGTTTTTAATGCTTTGTTTCTTGTAATTGAGATCAAAGAATTATAAAATATTTGTAAATCTAGAACAAATTAAAGGAGGGAGTAAGAGACTTTGTCTTGTGTCTGTGAAACTTCCCAAGAAAAATGATCAACTTCAGAGCCTTATCAAGTTCATCATAGCCAGTTTTACAACTCAGAAGAAGAATCACCCAGATAGCACACATGCGTCGCAGAGACGTCTGCTGGACATCCGCGGTTTCATCTGGGAGACGTCTTATTTAGGTCGTTTGCTCATCGGGAAAACGTCGTATAGACGTCCTTGTCAGACATTCAAACAACGTCTATGCGATGCATCGCAGATGTTCATTATTAGAATGTTATATCTGTGAGACATCTTATTTATGTAGCATAGACGTCGTTTTTTATTATTTTTATTTAGACATCCCCTCATGAAAACGGCTATAAATAACAGTTGCAGTTACACTGATTATACATCCGTCTACACATAGATGATAAGCAAAATGAAATGACACAACGGCTAAGGAATCATTTGTAGAATTTTATTATTCAATCATGCATTCATTCATTCAATCATTCATTTTCTTTTCGGCTTGATCCCTTTATTAATCTGGGGTCGCCACAGGTATGCAACACCAATCTATCCAGCATATGTTTTACGCGGATGCCCTTCCAGCCGCAACCCATCACTGGGAAATGTATTATATTATATTATATTATATTATATTATATTATATTATATTATATAAAATTATTTTATATGATATTATTTTATATTAAATTATATTATATTATATTACAATATTTTATTTTAAATTAGATTATTTTATATTAGATTATTTTATAATTTATATTATATTGTATTATATTATATTAGAATATATTATATTATTTCATGTTATATTATATTACATTATTTTATACTATATTGTATTATATTAGAATATATTATTTAATATTATAATATATTATTTTATATTATATATTTATAATATTATTTTATATTATATTAGAATATATTATATTATTTTATATTATATATTTTATTATTTTATATTATATTAGAATATATTATATTATATAATTTTATTTTATACATTAAATTATATTATTTTATATTATATTATATTAGAATTTATTATAATTTATATTTTTCAGAACCAAACAAAACACATTTAAAGTGATCAAGTCGCTTAAGAGTCCATTCTTTCTGGGGCCAAGCGGAGGAAGTCTTTAAAATGTTTTCTGTTTCTGCCTTGTTGAAGACGGAAGCACGGGGTTCCTCAGCTGCACCTGTTAAAGAATAAAAAAAGTTATTTTACCAACCAAAATTAATACACACCATCACAATTATTGCATTTGATTGCATAATAATAATAATAATTAAAAATCTAATAAGAAGAAGAAGAAGGAAAAAGGATATGATTGTCTAAAAATTCGTTTTTCAGCCTTCACCTCCGAGTGCTCTTAATTTTTTTCATGACCACATTTGTTTAGTGTTGTTATCGTATTATTATTATTACTATTATTATTATTTGTTATATATTTGTTGTCATATATTCTCTATGTATTTATGAATATGTTTTGTTTATTCGTTCACCTGTCGGGATTTACAGAGGTCAAGCATCGCGTGTCGCATAGGAAGCATGTGTGCTTGAATATAAATCTCATTTTTGACCATATTGCATTGATTTTCCTAATTTATTCGTTTGCTGGAAATTAGAACTGAATTTAGAAACTGCTTTGAAAATTATTTGATGTACACTGTAAAAAATTGCTGTTAAAAAACGGTCAGATTCTACGGTAAAATAATGTTTTTTCACTAAAACAGTAATATTCTGTTAAAAACAGTGCTTTCTGGGTAACATTTTTGTTTTTCGAGAAAGTAACCAACTGCAGAAAACTGTGAGCTAACAGAGTTCAGATTCGATGTTTTGAAGTCTGTGTTTGAAATCACGCTTTGTGTCCTTGTTCACTATTTCATACACTAGTTAACTAATATAGTTCACCTGACAGTTTTAATGAACACTAATGAGTGAATTCAGACACTGATGAACACCTGCTGTTAATAATTACAATTACTGAAGAAAATAAACAAGAAATACAAACAACACATGAGTTACAACATTAAATAAAATAAAATTAAATAAAACAGCTTCAGTCTCAGCAGAGGATCATTAAACAACTCCACAAACAACAGCAGACACACACTTATTACTGACTGATTTGACTTCCATACTATTCTCATTGAGATCCAACAGAAATTAAGGTGTTTTTTGTGTCACCGTAATGGAGTGAGGGGCTGGTTTAGTTGGGCTCTTCACTCTTGAACTCATTTAATAAGACTTTCCATCTACTGTAATACAGAGTTTACAAAACGTTTGTACTATAACAATAAAATTGGGAAGTCAATAAATAGGGAAATCTATTTATGTGAAATTAGTTCTTATAAAATATTTTGGTATAAATCTGGAACAAGAGCCACATTCAATAGATTTTATGCTTAGTTGCAGGTATTAATTTAATTAATGAGAAGTGGAAACAGAAAAGTTACCTCCGTAACTATTTAACAGTTAAGAATTAACATACTAAAACAGTTCAGTTATGACAAATACACACTCAGACCTCATGAATCTGACCTTGTATCTCAACAATGGTAACATCTCAAATGTTTCATGCTGCAATGCATGCTGGGAGTGGCACTGTACAAATATCCCAGCATGCATTGCGGTATAAAAAATGTTGTATAATGGTCTAACAGTTTTCTTTATTTGTGTTTGATTCTGCTGTTGTTTATGTTTAGACTTTCAGTTGCGTTAAACTGAACAGTTAAACTGTTAATTTTGTTAAATTTGTTGTCACCATTATTGAGGTTCATAAGCTGATTATTGATGTCTCTTTGAGTGCGATTTACACCATAGAGCAGTGTTATTGTCCAAGATATTCTTAAAAACTTCCAGAAATCATTGCCATATATAGACATAATGTAAAACAATAGATTTAATATTGAATAGGAGCAGTACATTTTCTTATACTAAATGAGAACAGACTCTGCCATTTAATAGCAACATGAACATCACCAGATCTTATTTAGGTTTTTGGCTGGCTTGCCTCAACAAAGGAGCTTTTTAAACAAAGTTCTTAACAATTGCAGCAGCCAAGATATATAAATGTTAAAAATGAAAGGGCTAAGAGCCCAACTAAAGCAAACTCTGTTCTCCATGATGGTGACGTAAAACTTTCACTTTTTCTCAAGAAGAACTTTAGTAGATGTTATACAAAAATACATGTATTAAGTAATAAGTGTAGCTGGTGATGATGTTTGCAGAGTTGTTTAATCATCCGCTGATCATTTAAATGATTTAATCATTTGTTGTTCTTCGGGTTATTTCATTATAAAGCTGTGACTAAAGTTTTGTATGTTCTGTTCTTGTTTTTTCCCTTCAGTATTTCTTCATTTTTTCATTGTTAATCCTCAATTATCATTTAATTAGTCAGTTAATTAATGAATTCACTTCAGCTTTGCTCCATGTTTCTTGAACACTCAGTAGTGTGGACACTTCAATTAAAACTGAAGTATATGCTCTGGGGTTTAAAGGGTTAAAGGTGTGAGAGGTAAAAACACAGTGTAAAAATGTATTTTAACAGTAATATACTGTTAATTTACACTACGGAAAAAGACTGTAAAAAAACAGTAGATTGCTGGCAACCACAGCTGCCAGTAGATTACTGTTAAATCAAGGAAAAAACAGTATTTTACTGTAAAACCTGAAGCTAATTTCTTCTGTGTGTCACCGTTGTGGAGGAGAGTAGAGCCAGTGTATGAGTTAAAGATGAACAATGAACTGCTGATGTTATTCTGCATGTTTCTCTATTTAAAGATAGCGGCTGTTTAGTGGCTGATGCAGTCAGAATCTCTCTGGTGATTCCAGATTTACATGTATGTGTGCTGTTGTGAAAAATAAGACATTAGAATTAAACCAAACTTTTCTAATTAACTAAAATAAGTTATCATTATAAGTATGCTTCTAAGCATATATAGCACATTACTTCATAAACTCATTTAGCAGTTGACCAAGTTGAGGCAGTTGCTTTCAGTGAGCAAAATGAGTTCACTTGAGTATTGTGTAAATCAATGTAGTCCATGTATTTTTACAGCAACATACTGTAAAATAACAGTACATTGCTGGCAACTGCAGCTGCCAGTATTTTACTGTTTTTTAACGGGACAATTTTTAACAGTGTAATAAACAAACTTAAGAACCACACAAGATTATTGCGATTTTGCGACTATGCTTGCGAATGTTCGCTGAAACGAGAAACAAATCGCTGGACGATATAACGGCAATTCTGTGTTTTAATTCTGAAATTACATTTAACTGTCTCATTTGTCCAATGATTTTGAGAAACCCCAGGGTGGTTGTAATGTAAAATGCAGTGGAGTAGCCACTACATTACAATAAGCATTTTATCTTTATAAATATCCACACAGTGTCTCTTTCTTCAAGCATTTTTCTGAACAAAGTTCACAAAGTAAAATGCCCATCAGACGCGCGATTTCAGTGCTGAAAATAGATTTAGAAAGCATGTCCTTGTTCAAACGACATAAAGGAATCAAAATGGAACTATGCTGGCACGATGGATGATTTTGTTTTTACAGGAAAATCAATTTAAAAAAATAAGCCAATCTACTGTTTTATGTTTGGTTATGCAGTTAATAATAAGACATTACTCTTGAATATTTATTTTTTAACAGTTTGTGTTTTGTCTGTTTGGTTTAGCTGAATATAAGCGGTCTTCACTTCTCAATCCTTAATTGCTATTCGTTCATCTTGTTTAATTTATAGATAACTGATACAAATTATAATAAATGAAATACCTTCTTAAAAAAACTTTTTTTTCAATAGAAATAATAAATTATAAAAAATAATTACCTATAATAAACTGACAAATTGCAAATCAAACAAAAAAAAACAGCATTTTTTATTTAATAGTATTTTAAATCATATACATTTTTTATCATTAAATCAAGCTGAACAATCTATGTATTTTGTTAATGATCTGTTAACACCAGTTTCAACACTATTTTAGCCTACTTTTGATTGGTTGCTGTTAATTTTCAGTGATTTTGAAATAATACTTAGATTGTAAATATTTTTAGACTTTGCTATCCGATAATGATTCACCGTTCTCATGTAATCAATATAATATTCTTCAGATGTTACTCTCAAATAAATGAAAACATTGCTTCAAAGAATTAATGTTAAATAGAGGTGCAAAAGCTTAAGTCCGCCTATTTATTTATATAAGATAACCACAACGTCCTCATAAAATAAATAAAAAAAAGAACACCAACAACAGTACTTGCATTAGTATGTACTTGGACAAGTGGTCAAATTCGAGGAACCGACTCTTTTGTGTTCGAAACTTCATCATTGCGCAAGTGCGCATGGTTTCCTAAAGAGCATCACAGTGAGCACGTGGAACTTCGTCGCCGCCAGTCCCCGCAGGAAAACTGAGGTACGTAGTCTGATTCATTGTTATGGATATGTGTGGTCAGTAATATATTTATTCCGTTTTGTTTTAGTAAATTTAATAAGGTAATAACTTTATTTAAACGAACAAAGCTAGGTTTAAACATGTTGCGATGACTGACTGAGCATCAAGTGGATTAATAGTGCCTTTTCAATTTCGAAGAATCTGTTCTTTAAATTTCTTAGAGATCATACGACAAATTGGATGTAAAAGAATGCATATTGTAAAAGTGCACATATACAGTAGGGCTGGGAGATTAATTAATAACCTATCCATAACCGAAATAATTCCCCACGTGGTGATTCTAACACCAATGCTTAGGTTCCACATTTTTACCTCAGCAAAGCTCAAGCGATCGCAGGCATTGTGATTAATATTCAGAGGCATTACAGATCATTAAAAGCAATAGTTTGTTTTATTTTTGATTGTTGTATGACCTAATGTGTCAAGCATTACCCACGTTTCTTCAGCGTATATTAATAATCAAATCGACTGATATTTTTTTATGTTTTCCAATTAGCACATAACATGTATATAGCTCTCTTTTCGTAAAGTGAAGCGCACACATTTTTTCACATTATGATGTACTTTTTACGCTTTATTATTATTTCCTAATTTCCAAGATATACAAGTTTTTAAACTGAAAGTAAAACAAAAACTGATATGTAAAAATTAAATGAATTGAAATAAATAAATGCAATTTGATTAAGTACAAAAGATAATACTTTGAAAATAACAATGATTCAATATTTGGAAAGGAAGTGAAGTGTTAAATTAATCAAAGTTTTGATGTAATGTTTAATCGCCCAGCCCTATACAAGAATCAACAGTTCTAAAACACTCTTGTGTATTAAACATAATTTTACAATATTTGAACAGCATGTGCTAGCTCATATAAGCTTATAAAGATGTAATGACAGTTCCATCTTTAAAATGATTGCCTAAACTGTTAATTGTAAGACATTTGACGTACCTATCACAAGTGTCCCAATATTTGTGTTTTTTAGTCCTCTTTTTTTCTCCTCCACACCAGTTGAGCTGTTTGGCTACTGGAACGAACACTTTGGAGCAAATACGCCATAACTCTAAATTTTTAGAGTTTGTCCTCCTCTGATGGATAACCTCTTTATCTTAAAAATAAAAGATGATATTAAATCTTTACAGTCAGTGCATTATGGCCCAGTTTTACAGACAGGGATGAGCCTAATTCTTAATGTAAGATTTTAAAACTGCTTTTATAAAAATGCATGTGAAAAAATTCAAGAAAACAATACTGGAGTGCATCTTATAACAGAACGATGGCAATGAGATTTTGTAAGGTATGTTAGTGCAAATTAAGTGTTGTCTGTGAAACCGGCCATGTAATAGACATGATTTACTTCACAACAGCTGTAAAATCCTAAATATTCGTACCATCTTTTCCATCATTGGATTTTCGGCTAATTGCCTTTTCCAGTTGTTCAAGGTCTTCCATTGTTTCAATAGGAAAGATGTAATCCTCAATGTCCACCACCATTTGAACACTTGGCCGAAGCAAGAGACTGGACCACTGAAGTTAGATGGTTAATCTTCATGTCCAGCTCATTAAGCTTCTCCAATATTGCCCTCTGCACAGCTCAACACAGTAGGTAGGTCCCTGCAAGCAAATTTTTTTAATACTTCAGTTTATGGTTACCTCAACATTATCTAATGTTAATCTACAGTATATTCACATTAAAGTTTTTTAAAAATGTTAGAATTATAAGACTGTCATAATTATTAGTCACAATTTGATTTTAAATGCAAAGATTAGTTTTAACATGTTAATTGTTAACATTGGTGTAAGTGGAGTAATTCACAGCTTCACATGTATAAAACATAATAATAATTATTCATGAGAAGTAACTGTCTATTAAAAAATACAAATGACTTACTCTTTGCTCTAGCCTGGTGGGTACTTGAGGTTTTCAGTTCAGAGGTTGTGACTTCTAAGGGATTGTACTGAAAATGTAACATTACCATGTTATTAATTACACACTAATTTGCTGTGTTTGCTCTAATGAAGGTTGTTGTACCCCAATAGCTCAATGTGTGGTCCCCAAAGCATCCTCTTGCTCATTTCCATCAGACATGCTCACTGGAAAAGCTGGTGTTGAGAAAGGTCAAGTTGGTAAGTTGTATTTTTTTGTATGTATGTATATATACAATATATACAAAATATATAAAAATATGTATATATACAAAAAAAAAAAAAAAAAAAATATATATATATATATATATATATATATATATATATATATATATATATATATATATATATATATAATTGCAATAAATGTGTTTAGGATTTTCTCTGTATAATTTAATAATTTTTTTATTTTTGTTAATTGTAATGTTTTAATCAAGCATATATAAGTATTTAGGTGACCAAACTCTTACTTTAATGGATATAATTGTTTAATAAAACTCTTTAACTCTATAAACATTTGTTTATTTAACCAAAATATATACTCTATTCACTGAAAAATAGATAACATTATTCATATTCAAAAGGGGTTTACGCGGTATATGCTTAGCAATTTTTATATATATATATATGTGTGTATACACACGTGTGTGTGTGTAAACATATCTGTAACTATTTTTAATTTCAATAGTTGAAACTAAATATAAGAAGCAGCCCAGCCATATTTGCAATATTTCAAATTGTATATTGCATATATATATATATATATATATATATATATATATATATATATATATATATATATATATATATATATATATATATATATATATATATATATATATATATATTTTTTTTTTTTTTGTAAAATCCAAATAGGAACATGTATGACATATATTTAATTTGCATATATCTAAATGCAACAGATTCCAATATGGGCATGATCTTTCTTGACATTAAGATGGTACTTTTTCTACTGTTATAACTAAATTGTATTCTCTTGTTTGTTATTTAGCTTTAGTTTTACAGTCTGGTCTAACATACAGCTTTAGTTTTACAGTCTGGACATTTCTTTAACAATACAGCCAAATGAAATGCTGAAGTATTTACCTGAAGTGAGACAAACAACTTATGTGGTGCTCTGTCTCGTTTGAAATGCCTGAGCATAGAAAACGTGTCCTCTGTTGGGTTGTACAGAAAATGTTGAAGTAGTGTGAGTATGTGCACCAATTGTCCTTCTGATTTCTTATTTAAAATACTGATTGATTTATTATTATACATTTCATTTTTTTACCTTGATTTTTCAGGTTGAGGTTTATCCCAAGTGTCCTGTGGCTCCACTTCCTGGCAGAACCTCACAGGTACTTCTGGAGATAGAACTGCAATTATTTTCTTTGGAATTATGAAAAGTTAGACGACATTTTCAATTTCAAATACCTGGTTCAATGAAGATTCAGTCTTTAAAGAGGCATGCAATTTTGGACAGAATAAGCACATCATGGAACATACAGTTTGTGCATAATTATTATGCAAGTCAATATCTGGTCATATATTTATTCTATTGACAGGGAGTCATGGCTTTTGCTGGTACTAACAATAAATAGATTAAAATGTAAGAATATGAGAGATGGACTTAAATGAACTCTGATAACTTACTGCCAGATTCTGGAACATAATATATTTTAAGAGTTACAAGAGGAAGTGGTGCTGGTCCTTCTAGATCAGTTCTCAACCTATACCTACAATGGTCTCGGTCTATTTCAGCTTGTGGTTATTTTTCAGTGGGTACACTTAGACACATTGTATCCAATTGTGTCATTCATCGTATCATTCTTTGACACAAGCTGACACATTGTACTTGCTGGTGACTCTAGGGTTCCTGATGCTTTTAAACCTAACTGTTCTAATGATCAATCAGAGGAATTTTTCAAGATGGATGGAAACTTAACTTAAAATAAACACTAAAAACTTCTTTAAACCGATACAAATGGCATGGTGCATGTCCTTTTAGCTCCTAACCTATGCCTATAAATGTCTCAGTGTATTTTGCAACACTCCTGCTTGTGATTATTTTTACGTGGGTGCAATTGATACATTAAGTCAAATTTTGTCGTTTTGACACAGAAGCTGACACATTGTATTTGTGTTGGCACTGGCGAGCTGGGTTTCATAATGATTTAAACCTAACTATTCACCTTAATTATTGCAATCTTATTTCAGAATAATATTTTCTTCTCAGCCATTTTTTGTGACTTCAATCTTCCTATGAGCGTTTCTCACCTCAATTAAAAAAAGAACTAGTGTTGCATTTTCTCCTAGCCATATAATATATATTTTTTGTTTTTAATTGTGGGTTAAATCTGTTTCTTTTTTTTGGGACCATAAAAATATATTTATATAATTTAAATATAATATAAATATATATTTTTAATCAATGTACACACAGCCCCTCATATTGACAGCAAAACAGATTTTAATTTTTTATATTTTTGCAGATTTATTAAAAATTAAAAACTGAAATATCACATGGTCCTAAGTATTCAGACCATTTGCTCAGTATTTAGTAGAAGCACTCTTTTGATGTAATACAGTCATGAGTCTTTTTGGGAAAGATGCAACAAGTTTTTCACACCTGGATTTTGGGACCCTATATATATTTCTATATTTTCACCTAAAGTGGACATTTTTCTCTAGCTTCTGTGTGTATGTTCAGTAAATCCACTTTTAGGGCAAATAATATGTTATTTTCATAGACTTTAAAGTGAAATAAATTAACACAAACATAGGGTCCTGAGAAAAATGTAAATTTTAGAACAAAAATTCAGACGACACGAGATTTTTGCATCTGAACTCTTTATATATATATATGTACATATATATATATATATATATATATATATATATATATATATATATGTATATGTATATATATATATGTATGTATGTATGTATGTATGTATATATATATATATATATATATATATATATATGTATGTATGTATGTATATATATATATATATATATATATATATATATATATATATATATATACATACATACACACATACATACATACATACATACATACATACATACACGTGTGTGTATATACATATACAGTTGAAGTCAGAATTATTAGCCCCCCCCCCCCCCCTGAATTTTTTTTCTTTTTTCTTTTGGAAAAAGTATAATTTGTTTTATTTTGGCTACAATAAAAGCAGTTATTTTTTAAACACCATTTTAAGGACAAAATTAATAGCCCTTTAAGCTAATTTTTTTCTTGAATGTCTACAGAACAAACCATTGTTATACAATAACTTGACTAATTACCCCAACCTGCCTAGTTAACCTAATTAACCTAGTTAAGCCTTTAAATGTCACTTTAAGCTGTATAGAAGTGTCTTGAAATATATCTAGTCAAATATTATTTACCGTCATCATGGCAAAAATAAAATAAATCAGTTATTAGAGATGAGTTATTAAAATTATTATGTTTAGAAATGTGTTGAAAAAATATCTCTGTTAAATAGTAATTGGGAAAAAAAATAAACAGGGGGGCGAATAATTCAGGGGCTAATAATTCTGACTTCAACTGTATATATACATACATATAAATACAGGGCTTGACATTAACTTTTCATCACCAAAAGCCCTGTTTGTTTGTTAATGTCAAGCCCTGTATGTGTATATACAGTTGAAGTCAGAATTATAAGCCCCCCTGAATTTTTTGCCTCCGTTTATTTGTCTCCCCAGTTTCTATTTAATGGAGAGATTTTTTTCCACACATTTCTAAACATAATAGTTTTAATAACTCATCTCTGTTTACTGAGTTATTTTATCTTTGCCATGATGACAGTCCATAATATTTGACGGGATATCAAGACACTTCTATATAGCTTAAAGTGACATTTAAAGACGTACTGTGAAAATTTCCTGAATCTGTTACAATTGAACAAAAATTCAAAGGGGGGCTAATAATTGCTAAATGCTAAATAATTGCTAATTGCTAAATATTTGCTAAATGATGTTTAACAGAACAAGGATTTTTTCACAGTATTTCATATAATATTTTTTCTTCTGATAAAAGTCATTAGTTTTTTTTGGGCTAATATATAAATATATATATATATATATATATATATATATATATATATATATATATATATATATATATATATATATATATATATATATATATATATATATATTACTTTGATTTTTTTTTAAACACGTTTAAGGTCAATCATATTAGCAATAAGCGGTAAGCTTTTTTTTTTTTTCAATTGTCTACAAAACATACCACTGTTATTCAATGACTTACCTAATTACCCTAATTGCCTAATTAACTTAGTTAAGCCTTTGAATTGCAATTTAAGCTGAACACAAGTATAATCTATCTAGTAAACATGTATTGTAATAAAATCTGAATCTCAAAGTTTTTTTTTCAGCATCATTAAAAATTCCTGTATAAGATGCTTTAAGAAAAGGAATGTATTTATATTTATTGTTAGCTAAGATTGGAATAGGTTAAATGTAAAAAATATGATCAGAATATTACATTTAATTAAATTCAATTCAGCTTTATTTGTATAGCGCTTTTACAATGTAGATTGTGTCAAAGCAGCTTCACATAAGTGGTCATAGTAGCTGGATCAGGGTAGTTCAGTTTTAGTGTTTAAGTTCAGTTCAGTTTTTACTTATAACAGTGTAGTAACTGTAGGTCTGTGATGCCTATTCAGCCATCAAAAACTTGAACCAGCCTGTCCTGGTCTTTTGAGTTGTTATGAATGCTGTGAGATTACAGCTATTACAGTTTGTAGTATTCATGAAGAGCCAGTTACCTTGACACGTGGAGAAGGTCTCAAAACAGGCCTGCTGTTGCTTTTCCGCAATCTGTTGGTGGTCATGAACAAATGCTGTTAAAACTGATTTATAGATGTTATATCTCACATAAACATATTACTTTTTACTACACAGATTTTTAAAGCTTAGGTGTTGTTGCTTCTAATTAGCAAATTAAAGTTATTTGTGGCTATTCCTTAGAATGTAATCTTCAAGTTATGATTGTACATTTGATACATTTGAAACTAAATATACCTGATTTTAAAATGGGATTGTGATGTGAAAACTAATGCTGAATTCAAGATTATAATTAAATATATTTATCTTTGTTACTTAAAAATACTAAATGTTGCTGTTCTTTTGCTTTTGAATTTACATTTAAAAGCAACGTGTACTTTGGCAACTTACTTGGGATTTTTTTTTTGCAGATATTTCAGATTCAGAGATATTGGAAGTGTACCAAGATTGTATCCATTTTTGGGAAATCTTGTCAAAAGATGCTGAAAGAAACAAAGTATGTAACTAAATTCATGAAAGTATTAGTCTATGGAACATCACGAATTACTGATTTTAATCTTTGTGTAATGTTTATTTACAATGTGTCTCATCCTGCTTACCCAACTCATGTGGAATTCTGGCCTGATGCTTGGTCCAACCTTTTTCTGGTTGTGGTGCCTCCATCAACCGGACACTCTTCAATATCCTGTCTATCTTTTTGTATAGAGGCTACCATGAGTGACCCTCTGAGTACTAAAACTTTGCTACAGATCCGGTACTTTCTTCATGAAGGAGCTCCACCAAGAGGTACATTTTTGTTTTTTTAAAACTGCAAGAACCTAGGCCCCCATAACGTTGAATAATTAAATTTGAGTTGTTTTTGTGCAAATACACAAACTACATTTTGTGCAAAATTATTATGCAAGTTAATATTTAGATTGTATTTTTAAGCACATTTTACCAATTCCAAACATCAATCTTAACCACTAGTATTTTTGTATTAATCATTTATAATTGTTATATAGTTGTCCGTCAAGACTGGAAGTGAAAAAAGTACAATGTAAGTCACACTGTATTTCATTAGTCAGTTAGTTGAATTTAAGTTCTCTACATGTCAACTAATTTTCAGAAGATTATAAGCAGACTGTTAAGTTGGGGTTAGGGTTAGTGTAAGTTGACATGTACTTGCAAAGTTTCTTATAGCCAGTTAAATGTCTGTTGAAGGAGCAGTATCAACAGATACTGAGCAGACAGTCTACTAATACTTAAATGGACCATCAAAATAAAGAGTTACCTAATGCAAGAACTTGTGTAAAGAAATTCAAAATTGTAATGAAAAAGTAATGACTATATAAACATTTTTGAACCATTGTTTTCGGACTTATCATTTTATGTAGCATTTTTTAGCATTTGATTAGCATTGCATCCTTTTTAATAATTGTCAATTTTAATAACTTGCTAAATAATAGTACACATTTAAATAAAGCGTTTTTCACTTCTTGCCTTCGTATAAAAATATATATTGGTTATAGTTGTGAGTGAAGTTTGGAATTTACAAAATGCTCTTGAATAAATATCATCTTGCATGATGATTATACACACTGCACTATACAGTATATATTAAAATAAAAAAGGTAAAAAAAAAATTGGTATAGGGAATTATTTTGTGTGTAAAAGTGGAACTGAAACAAAATAACTGCCGCAAGGGACTAGGAAAGCTTTTGCCTCAATGTTCTCAATTTTGCAGAGCTGGACTGGTCCTGAGATGACATCAACTTGGTAGATGCCAAGTGCGGAGGATGGAAGGGGATAGTCAAAAAAGAGTTCATGTTTGCTGAAGGTAGTGTAGGTCACGTAAATGTCATCATTTTCTGAAAATATGTTTTCTAGCTTTGAAACCTTTCCATTAATGTAGACAAAACGGTTTGCCTGGTCCAATTTCAGAGTGTATGACTCTGTTTGTAGTTCTTTGAACTGTGAAGCTCCAACAAATGACTCCGGTAGAGGGCCAGCAGCATGCGGTTTTCTGAGCACTGGTGCCTTGTTTTTGTCTCTTTTTTTGTTACAGGTGTGCAGTTCTGAGAACCTTCTCACGACTTGACTTAACGGACATGAAGGTTTTCGTAGAAGTTTCTTCAGCTTGTTAAGGTGATTCTCGTAAATGAACGCACTGAAATTGTCAAGGACATCATGGTGTTTTGCATCTTCTGCCAGATGGACAAGACAGTGGACGTTATAAGACAGAAATTTTGGACCGTATAGCTGTCCAAAGTGTGTCACAAACAGTCGGAGAATATCATTGGCATAGTCAATGTGATCACCAATTAGGCTGTCATTGCAAAGGATGAAGATTCCCACAAAAAGCAGCAGGAAGTTTTTGTATGCTTCAGTGGTGAGCAGGTCTTTTAGCATCACAGGGCCTGTGTACAGTAAGAATTGCCTAAACTCAGTTGCCTTCCATCGATCTATTTCTCTGACTGCTCTTGGTTTGCGTGCAAATTCTACAGGCACGTTCTTCTGGGCACTGACTAACCGTTCTGACAGCACAGATGCTTGAAATCCTGACAGCCTGCAAGTTAGAGGGCCCAGTCGAAGCCAAAGGTGTAGAAGCCGCCTCATGACACCAAGGCACACAAGGTGCATGTAGTCAAGGGGGAATCCAGAAATCATGTCCAGGGAGGTTTCCTCCAGAGGTGAGGTGCCATGGTGGTGGTCTATGTCAGTCTTATTTCTAAAGCTCTCATCATTTCTTAGAGGCATGTCAGTTCTAGGAAATGTCATCCTGTTCTCCAGGTACACACCATCCTGTATGCACTTTTCACATCCATGGTAACCTGCATGGCCTTTCACTTTTTTCAGAAATGCACGTGCAGGTGCATCACAGATCATAGAGGAAAGCTTGACTGTTAACTTCAGTCCTTCAAATTCAAATCCATTTCCTAACTCTTTGATTTCAGAGATAAAGTCTTTGAGGTATTCGTCCAGGGAGCTTGGTTTGCTGTCACCACAAAATAACCCTATTGTTACAGGCTCCTCCTGCACCAAGTTTTGTACTTTGCCAAGAATGGGCCAGAATTGAGTTGATGAACTTTTGTATAAAGGAAGACCATCAATGCTCACCTGGAGCTTCAAATCTGTTGTGTTCCTCAAAATGTCCTTGTTGTCATAGAGGACCCCTGAAATGGATTCCAGTAAACCAAAATGGTAGTACTGGCCACCAGCTTTATTTTGCATTTGTTTTTTTGAACGCACTGTTCCTAATAACGTCCTTGCATCTTTAGGAAGACTCAGATTATGATTTCGAAGGATGCTGAGTAAGGAATTTAGTGCCACGTGTGTTATTTTGTTTTCTGTTGCCCAACTTGCCAAGTCGTCGTTAAGAGAACTTGAATGCAATTCAGTATCTGCATCAGAGTCCGACTCTGAGTCAGATAGACTAATGAATGATGCACTTGCCATGGTGTTGCTGCATTCAGGTGCATCGACATAAGACAAACAGTCCATGAAGTCAGTATCATCTTCAACAGTGCTGCTTGTATCTGTGCCATCATACTCATCCCTCAACGGTGATGCTGATAACATATCCATTGATTGAAGCTGTTTGTCCACCTTGGCTTTGGCTTTTCTTCGCAGTGTCCAGTAAGACTGTTTTTTGCAATCCATGGCTCTGAGATATTAACACACAAAAAAATGCATTGCCCTAACGTGCAAAGCCAACTACATACAGTGCTTTTCAAATGCAGTATTTGTAGATCCTTACATCACATACTCTGGATATAGCTTTTACATGTAATTGAACTCATTATAAAATTTAAGCTTGTTAAATTAAATGGAGATTAATAGATGATAGACAACCAGAATATGCAATGTTATGGATCCCCAAGATTGGAATTTGGAACTACTTTCTTAAAGACAAATTACACATACCTTATTATTGAGTGTGTGAGCTTTTGATGTAGTTGTCAGGAAAACTCTGTAATTAGAAAAGAGATAAATTGGTAAGGTCAGTTTCGTCGTTCTTATAATGCCTAGAAATAATATAACAAAGCTAAATAAATGTGTAATCACTTTTATGGAGTAAAATTTGTTTAAATAAGAACTAAACTCCTTAAGAATGCCTATATTCTGCTATTCTTTAAAATTAAAAGTTTTTTTTTGTTTTTTATCTTGCCCAGAATTTAAAGTTACAGTTATGCTAGAAATTACAATTTTATTACCATTTACTCACCATTCACTTTTTTTAACCTGTATGATGTTATTTCTTAGGTTGATTACAAAAAACGATAGTTTGAAGAAAGCTGGAAAATTGTAACCATTGCCTTCGTTTGTATTTGTTTTCCTGCCATAGAAATCTATGGTTACAGGTTTTCAGCTTTTTTCAAAATAACTTTTTCTGTGTCCAACAAAAAGATGTAAACTTGAAACTTGAGGGAGAGTAAATACTGAGTTAATTTTCATTTCTTGGTGAACCCTTTACTGCAGGAGACAAATTGTTATCATAACAAAATTTGAAGGAAGTTAAGATCAACCTATTTATTTATTTATTTATTTTTATTATTTTTTACTAAGATATGGGTTGAGTTGTGGGGTTTGAAACCAGAGGTCTAGGGAGGGTTATGTATTCTAAACTATGCAGTTAAAAAAAATCTCCTAACAATTGTTACTAATGTTATTCTTAATATAAGTCATGGAATGAGTTTTTTTTCTTTTCTTTTAAAACAGGAAGATTGTTCTATATTCAAAGATTTGTTACTGTTCACTGAACTTGAGGAAAGTTCCCAGGAGATTTATTTGTTTAATGTTTTAGGCGAATGGCTACAGGATAATATATTTAATTTAATTTGGATTTAATTTGATATTTAAATCGTTGACACTGTTTTATATAATAGAACTTAAATGGCTCGAGAGTAGTTTATGATCATGACTTTAAAGCATATCCTTATCAACAGGTGGCAGTAATACGCCTTTCTATAAATCTGTATGCCAAACGCCAATGTTAAGAAGAAGATTAACCACTTCCACGAGCTTCACGCCACGGCTTTTTACAGGTAAAGCAATTTACTTTTTGTTTCATGGCATATTTATCCTACATAGTAAATGTGTGCGGTCCTAACGTGAGGTAATGTTAAAGCAGGGAATGCGGTATTGCGGAGAAAATTATATATTTTATAGGTAAACGCAGTGTTCGTAAAAATTGTTGAATGGGAAAATGGTAAATGCTGATCACGCTTATATTATAAGCCGTTTTCATCTGTATTTGGCGCTGATCACTAGTTTTTCCACTAACAAAAATATTTTAATATGTTGAAATGACTTGTCAAAACTAACATTTTATAAGCTTGCTTTTGAAAGTTGTGCAAACTTTGCAGGACCCTACTCCTTCGAGCGAGTCTGTAATCATGGCATGTTAATAAAGACCGTAGTTTCGTCCTTAAGCATTCAACAGCGTTCACGCGTTACTTTTCTCATCGCTGTTGGACCAAACAAATCAGTATTTTCCCGCTCCGGCCTGCAGTTGGGCCACGTCATTTCGATTATTTACCATGGTTTACTATAGATAAACAAGTAAATACATATTTAATAAAAACGGTTGATGTAGTTATGCCATCGTAATCATAGTTTTTCTGTTTTTTTTTAATAGATACGCATTTTAAGCTTTTCAGGTAACGTTAAGTACTTTTTAATAAATGCGCTAATAATCATGGTTTTACGGTACAAAAAAATCCTTGAATGGATGGCACACAAGTAATCTTGTGTCGGAAGGCTGACATTTAACGTTAATAAAACTAATACTTGCCAACAACCGACAAATGAACCTTAAGCTTAACCGAATAAACAATGGAAAAAACGTAAATATGTAAACAAACGAATAACCACGAATGAACAAGATCGAACAGGATTGTATGTACAAATTAATGTATTTACAGAATATTCTTAAGCTAAAAAGCCAACTATTGTAAAAAATAAATAAATAAATAAACGTTGAGGATGCTCTCTGTCATCTGTTTGCTAACTGCCGTTGGTGATGTGACGTAATCGCCTCACTACGTGTCACCCTCACCCAGACTTGAGCAGGGTAACAGAAATGTCCTGTATAATATAAATGTCTAAATTGTTAGAAATTAATTAATTTGTTAAATATATGTATTTTTATTTAATCCTATTATTAATATTATTATTAGTGGTTCAAGTGTGAAGCGCTGACCCAACAAACACACAACGTTGCCTCAACGTAGCGACCTTCCTACAACGTTGTACCAACCTTGCAAAAAGGTTGAGGATTCTACGTTGTTGCTAAACGTTGTCACAACGATGTCATAAGGTTGCCATTTAAACATCACGAGGGCCGCATACTTTAGGTTGTGCTTAGGTGGCGTGGACAACCACTGTACAACATTTACTGGTCACAGCTGAATCAGTTTAAATTTCAACAAGCCGTCATTCATCAACGACCGAGGAGACGTAAGTATTGTTTTATTTCTTCTTGCTAAATAAGATACGTAAATCGTGAATATTCAAACAAACCTACGATTTCGACAACAATCTGTTCCAACATTACACACACACAAAAGCCGTAATGAAGTTATTACGAGCGAGTAACATTTCAGCATTCCGTTCACGGACGGCGACAACATTAAAATCATTATGTTAAATCTCTCGATAAAACATTTCCTGATTATTTACCTACGCCTAGTCTTTAGTCAAATGGAAAATAATGTTTTTGAAGTTCAGTTTTTTCCATATCCATAGTGATCAGTCAGTATGATACTTCATCACACGAGCCGACCCACTTTTTACAAAACACACAAAACACCTCTGTGCAGTTTGCGTCCCGTTAAAGGGACAGTTCACTCAAAAATGATATGTACTCACGAATTATTTGCCCTGTAAATAATAAGTGATTCCAAACCTTTAAGTTTCTTTATTCTATTGAACACTCAGGGGCGCAACTGCACATTTACTGATGGGTATGCGGCTTCAACTTTTGCGCGCCCCCTTTCAATCCAACTACATTTTATAACAGGCAAGTGATAAAATGTGGAAAATATTTCCATCAATAAATTAAAGATATTTTTTCATAAAGATATCAATATGCTTTAAAAAAAACAGTTTCGCAGTTCTGAACACAACTGAAATAGTTTGAAGTATAGTAAAAGGTATAATTACATTAAGCATGTTAAGTCACAAAGAAATGCATCTCATAACACCCCAAATTTCTTCTTAATTTAATTTTCACTTACTAAATGATTATAGCACCTTGACTAGCCTTGCTTTTGGACTTTTTGTAGTACATTTGTCAAAACAAAATGAAAGCCATGGGAGTCCTAAAGGGCAAAAGAACATTGCAATTACTTCTCACATTCAGACTGAGGCAGAAGGTCTGTCTTTGCAAGAACAATTGACTGAAACTGCTAAAAGTGAAATAAAAAAGACTGTCAAATGTTTAGTGTAAAAAAACAGAAACAAACAGTGTGAAATGTTCTATTTAATTGAAATGTTATAACTTTGTTTGTAGCTAAAATTAAAATAGTTTTGAGCTAAGAAGTTACCAAAAGGCCTGATGAATCAATATGATACATAATAAATTCATAATAACATGTGGTATAAAAATGGGGTGAGGGGTGAAATGATTTTTTAATTTAATAAAATACAATATTATACGCGTATAAAATGCTAAATACATTTTTTAAACAAAAAATATATACATTATTTGAAACTTTTAATATGGATAATTTCAAAAATAGTTTTGGCACAATGGCGCCCCCCCCATGTGTGGCGCCCCTATGCACTGCATATACTGCATACCCCCTTTTTGCGCCACTGTGAACACTAAAGACTGTAAGCATTTGCTTTCATAGTAAGAAAACGCTAATTAAATTTACAGTTTTCAAGCTTTATTTAATACATCTTCTTTATTGTTCAGCAGAAAAAAAGCTAAATAAGTTTGGAACAAATAAAGGATGAGGCTAAATGGCAGAATTGTCAGTTTTGGGTGAGCTATTTCTATAAGTTAAAGTATTTAAGTTGATGTTCATATGCCTAATTAATATAGATATTAATAAAAAGGTCTGCTAGTCTAAATTTCTATTTTGATTGGTCTTTTGATGTTTTATTCTTTGCTCAACAGGCTAATTTCACATGGAGGTAATCTCTATTGATAATTTCTGGGTTTTAAGTATGTGTAAGTTGCATAAAACTCTATTGTTTAACCACTCACTGTTGTTTTCAAATTACTTATGTAACTTGTCTTTCAGAATTTTTTCAGCTGTTGAATTCACCTCAGATCAGTGTTGCTGTAATTCCTGATCTATGGAAAGAATAATTGAATGAGGTAAGAAGTATACTACTCTATTTTACTATCATAATAAATGTAGCTATGTTACCTAAAACAGCATGTTCATAATGTGGAAAATAGATCATGCTTATGAAAAATTACTTTATTATTTTGTACAGCTGTTATTGAAATGACACTAAGTTTAACATTCAATTTACAGCGAGCAACGCCACAACTACAGGACCTCTTTCTCTTCTCATAATTTAAGTAAGTATTCGGAGACTAACTCTGACTTCTGTTAACTCAAACCTGTTTTCCCTGTATCTCTAAATTTATTTAATTGTATGTAATTTTGGTATATGATATATTATTAAAGCATTAAAATAAAGTAGGCTACATAATTACTCACTGGAGATTTTATATGTAATAAAATTACAATAAATGTCTGAAACTTCAATAACTTGCTAGTCATAGTCGTTTCCATCTGTCCTCTCTTGTTCACTGCCTATTTTGACTTGTGTCTGCTGTGGATCTCTGAAGCTGGATTATTTGTTGAATTTGTTTCTTCCTCTGACTGCTTTCTCCATACCAACAACTATGCCTGGTCTTCAGCTGCGCTCCACGGTCTGCTGTATTCTCCAGTACAGAGCTTAATTGCCCAGTGTCTGAATTTTAATTTTCTATATTTATTTATTTATATATATATATATATATATATATATATATATATATATATATATATATATATATATATATATATATATATATATATATATATTTACATTTTTAATGATTTCTTGTTTACTTTTCTTGTTTGTTTACCCTTTAGTTTAATTATATATATATATATATATATATATATATATATATATATATATATATATATATATATTATATAATCTAAACTTTATACTGTTTGCTTATAATTAGATGTGTACTGTATGTATAAAATGTTGTGAAATATATAATAAAAAGTTTGATTATATTCATTTGTGTGTTATTTTAAGTTTACACATGCAGTTGTTAAATTAAATAGGAAAAATAAATGAACAATATTTCATATTAAGCAATACTGGGAAAGAATTGCTGTTTATCCTGTATTCTAGGCAGTATTGATAAACTGCCACAAAAAATATTAATACAAGTAGTAAGAACGCCGCCTCGCGGTTGCTGAATGTCGCACGACAACGTTGCTACAGCCTTCTCACGTCTTACATTTCTACGTTGTGACAATGTAGCGAGCACGTAAGCGGCAACGTTGCCTTTAAAAAAATACAACGTTGTGCGGACATCGCTACAACGTAAATGTGTTTGTTAAATATATGTATTTTTATTTAATCCTATTATTAATATTATTATTAGTGGTTCAAGTGTGAAGCGCTGAAACCCTAATGTTTTTGTTGTTTTGTATTATTCCTGTTTTCAACATTATTATTATTATTATTACTATTATTATGGCCTAGTTTTTCACTAATGGATAATCTGTCCATAAAAAAAACTACATGCCATACACCACATACTCTACGTATTTCTCTACTACTGTTAACTCTTCAGCTGTTCTGTCACATTTTTGGTAGTGTGAAAAGTCATCACTCACTGTACATAATATTAGAATGTCATTATTACAATGACCCTTGAAACGTGCTACAGTGAGTACAAAACTATTACATTTACCAAATAAATGTTCAGGTTTTTTTCTCGTAATGTTAAGTGGACATTCTTCAAAAGCAGTATTAATTATTTATTTGTGTGTAATATAAAAGGTTATTGTTTTATGTGATTTGTTTATCTTTAATATCCAAATAATTTGAATAATTTTAGGGGTGCAAATTTCCGATATCAGGAAAAATATTATTTGTTGATTGTATTATTATTTTTTTCAGGTGTTTTTGATTAAGTTTCTTAAGTATGTTTCCCCTATCATTGGTAATGTTGTGAATGCATAAAAAGTACTAAATTCCGACATTTAATTCATGGAAACATTAATTAATGAACGGTCATGTACTAGAGAGTTGATTTTAATTTTTTGAATTAGCGTATATTAACATAAAAATATATCCTTACCTGTCTCATGCAGAATTCTGTTCTGATGTTGAGCTGTGGTCCCTTCATCCAGACGCTCTTCGAAAACCAGTCTCTTTCACAGACATCAGGTACTTTTTTGTGTGTGTGTGTGTGATTTAGTATCACGTGATAACTTGCTACATAATGTCATATTCAATGTGCAATATAAGGCTTAAAATGTGACAGTTAAGGGTATGAAAATTTTTTGAACTAGAGCTGCAGAGTTGGATGAAATAATCAATTTATTTTTTTGGGCTTATATTAAAGATTGTGTGTGTGTGTGTGTGTGTGTGTGTGTGTGTGTGTGTAACATTTGGAAATAATTAAAATAAATATAGACTAAATCAAGACTAAACATATCTGTAAAAAATTTAAAAAACTGTGCTTTTTTGTTGTTGAATCAAATGTAAGAACTCTGAACCAAAAATTTTATATGTCTCCATATAGTATGTTCATAGTAAATATCAGAGATAACAAAAGTACATGCATACTTAAGTACAAGTTCTCCTGTTAAAAATGTCAGGTAAAATTTGAAGTATTGATTATACTTTTGTAAAGTATAAAAAGTAAAAAAAAAAAGTAAAGAAGGATGGCCTCAAACATGTACACAAGTTAAAAGATTCTAATAACCTGTTTTAGTTTCATGCTTGTAAATATATTGCACATCATATATACATTTATACAAAAAAAAAAACTTGCATTACATTTTTAAAAATTTTTACCTGATAATGCTTATTTTCAGCAGGAAAGTAGCCAAATACTAAAGCTCTGCAATCCCAATAGCACTTAAAATGTTGCTCCATTGTCTTGGCACAAACTCACAACCATCAGCTGCCAGTCATGTTCTTAAACTCTTAAATTTAACACTTAATTTAGTCCGAAACATTTTTTTCTTTTGCTTTAAATTTCACTATTTTTTTCTTCTTTTTTTGCATTTACCCTCCTATTGACTTATGGGTCAAATAACGCCAACATTTTAACAGCAGAAAACAAATACCCTAAACCAGGGATCACTAAAGTTGCAGTCTGTTCTGTAATGTTACGCAGAGTCAGTTTTTTTTTTTTTTTTTTTTTTTTTTTTTGCACATTATTTTGACAATACAAGGCTTTCCCAGTTTTTATGATGCACACAAAGATTCTCTTTTTTGGCTATGCTACATGCTTTTTAATATTAAGCTATTTTCTTTAAACCATAAATGTATATTTTCCTGCCATGGGTTTATTAATAAACAATCCCTCGCCTGAACTTGCCGCGAGAGAGATTGATTATTGAAACCACATAATCAGCAAAGAAAAATCATATACTCGTACACAATCTTTAAAATAATTACATTTTTAAAAATTTGCAAATATATAAGTGAGATTTGTGATACAATTACACTAAAGCAATCCTTAAATCCTTTCCTCTGAGCAAAATAAATCATCCATCTGTATAGTAGAGTAGTGGAGATACAAACAAAAATGTAATTTGTATATTTTTCTTGGAAAAAATGTATTTTTGAAACTAATTTAGTTTGCTATATTTTTTTACTTAATTTTTATGATTCTTTGTTCAGTTATTAATAAACAAGAATAATGAATAACATTTGAGTTCATGCGCTTCCAAACTATATACACTTAATATACGCTATAAACACTTTCCGCTACAAACACCTTAATATTTTAGAAGTTTGTTCAACCAATAATTGATCTTATCCAGCCGTGTCCCACCCATAAGTAAGCTGTAAATATGCATGCAGCCTATTTTTTGATTACCTGACCAGCGCATTAACAGCAGCACCCACTGATATAACCAAGAAATTATGAGCTCCAAATTTGCAGTGTTGTCATCCACGTGACGGAACTCGTCGTGAAGATGGGGGAAAATTAAACATGCTAGACTTGCTGCGACGGTGTCGTGAGGGGTCGCAGACATGGTATCGGTTGAACTATGCCACATTTCACGAGAAAAAACGATTGAATCTTGTCACGACGCCCATTTGTCGTTTCAGATTCCCTGCGACACCCTACGTCAAGAAAATCGTGTAATCTGAAAGGGGCTTAAGTCAAGAATACAGCATTTGTAACTATTTATTAATTGATACTAACAGTTATTAATGTAGAGTTCATGCTTAAAGTAAATTCATTAAACTCATGTTTAATAAATGATTCATGGTGTAGTGTTACCAAATATCCTGCTTCAACATTTATGAATACTGTCTTGCTAAAAAAGCTTCCACACTTATTCAGGTACATTTTAGCATTAAAAATGCACCCTTTACTGTAGTCAAAAAAAGAGTGTTGACCACTGAGTAAACACTGATGAAATGCTACACACTGATGAGGGAAAACATGAACATTCAGTTTGTGATGAAGATATGGTTGTTTCTTTGTGATTAAATAGATTTGAAGACTTAAATAAAAATTTCCTGGTTTATTTTTCGAAGTTTAATGAAGCCAACCCAATTTTGACCCAAAGGACAAACAGTGAAGACAGAATTCTAGGCAACAAAATCAAACAGCAGCAGATTTTAGCAGTTCCCTTGATTTAAGTGTTTGTTTTTTCAGAGTACTGTGGATATTTTACATTTATTATATCTATTCAATGCAAAAAGCAGCATACAATGGTGTAGGTTTCCCTTTAACAGTTACATCCTACTGTTTCTACTGTAGCATAAATGTGGCTAGAATAAAAGATGAAAAAATTATGTATTCCCTTTTTTCCATGCCCTAAAAAATATTGGAATCAGAATACAGAACTGATAAGAACCCGTTTCGCTAAAATTAAGATGATACCCAATCCTGCACAGGTGCGATTACAACCTTTAAAACTTTTTAAATTATCTTTTTTACCATGTGATAAATTCTTGATCCTTTGAATTATAATCGCATGCGTAAAAATACACGTACAGTAATTTCGATGTTCTAAAATATTTAAACTTTTAAAATCAACAGTGTATATATGTATAATGCTAAAACTGTAAGAGTGTAAATTTAGAAAGTGGGAATTAATCAGAAATCAAGGAAATAAATTATATTTTTTGTTCAGAAAATTGCACATTTATTTTGTAGTTTTAGATTAAAAGATCAGAGAAAGCATGTACAGTACATACACAGTAGCTGAAAAAAGACAATTTCTCAAGCATTTAAAAGCCAGGTTTAACTGGTAATGTGCTTCATTTACCTATGATCTGATTGACCTAAATGGATCCGGTGTAATTGGCTTCAGTCATATTTCTGTCACCGTCTCCATCTTTCTTAGCCATCCTTGAATTTCTCATGCTAAACTTCATACATACAGTACGTGATCATAGGTTAGGAAAGCAGGCACGGCACGCATGTATGCTATACCAAAAAGATAAATTGATGAATCAGCAAGGGGCTCAAATTGGGTAATGACAAGTAACATGAATCATGTCACAAAACACATCAAGACAAAAGTAACAAACCTGTTTTACATGTGTAATGAGTAGAAAGTACAGATATTTGTAAAAATGTAAAGCGTAAAAGTAAAAATTTGTCAAAATAATTAAGTACTGATACCTAACAAATCTACTTGGGTACAGTGACAAACTATTTGTATTTCATTTCTTTTTCTCATTTTTTAGTTGTGCCATTTTTTTGCGTCTATGCTTTAAAAGAGACAAAATGAAAATTGTAGCCTTTGTTTTCTATGCTTTTTGCAACATAATTTGCCCAGATAACTGCTGTAAATCTCAGCTTATGTCCATTGAGGTTTAAGGAATTTTGGATGGAGAGATTTCCATACTGAATCTCACTGTGTTTTTCAAGTTCTCTGATCTCGGCAGAAGTGAATTATAGACAATGGCCCCCTAGACATGGCCTTGCTACAGAAGCTCTGCTCATAACTATGATGCAGCCCAAATAAGTTTTGTAATACAGACTTTTATATCACAGTTTACACTTTAGGCCATGTACATTTTGTAAATTTGTTTATTAAAAATAATAATAATTATAATAATAATTAGTTTTACTGCAATCACCTTGGTTTATTAATTTGTTTTAATAATGTTTTTCATACAGACCCTTTACTGTATTAAGCTGCATAACCTGTTTAGATTAAAAAAAAAAAAAAAAAACTCAGATGTCAGTCTTACAGATTTTGAATGTGGTTTTAGTACTTGGCTGCATTGAATATTTGCTTATGACTAGTAAACAATACAGTAAGTTTGTGTAGAAACTCTTATTACCAGAATGTATATTGTTACAGTCCGTCTATAATAATTTTTCTATTTATCAGGGTCCAGTGACTTTTGGGGGGTCTGCAAACTTCCAATGAGGACCATTGACCAATTGAAAAGGATTCACTCAAGGAGGGATTAAATGCCACCATCTCACCCCAATCCCTTGGAAATTATGGGTCAATTATTGGGTGATGGCTTTTCCACCACCAAAACGCTTGTAAATAGTTGCCTAAAACACATGAATAGTTAATTGTTTTAGGCTGGAACCGTTTATTTTAATTTCTAATAATACATTTTAAAATATAATTGTATAAAATGCCATGTTGTTTTATGTATTGTAAATAAACAAGTCATTCAGCACCATTTCAGTAAGTAACTAATGTCAAGCAGTTGTGACTGTTGCACATAATTATTGTGATGCTGTATAAAGTAATATCAAAGGTGACAACATACTTGCCACACAATTTTTATATCAATTGACATGACAAAATTGCAGTTAAGGCATGACAATGTCAAAGTTGCATCAACAGCAGCTTGTAAATGGGATGATTTGAATTAAAACTTTCTTGAAATTATTATAATTATTTTAATTGGTGTCAATGATCCCTTTGATGCAAATTCGAGTGACTATTTACCTCACAATCGCATAACATGTTGTATTTGGTTATGACAAATGGGGAAAGTCAAAATTTGTCAGCAACTTGTACAAACTGTTCTGCTTGATTTTGAATTATCTGCAGATTAATTTGGGCATGCATTCATGGCAGCTTGGTGTATGTTTCAATCATGGCTATCAGCTTTTACAACAGTACTGCAAAATAAATTCTCAACATCTGAAGTGGATCTTAAATGGAAGTTCTTTTCTACTTAACTTCATTTAAAAAAAGTGTGTTAAGTCATGTTTATCAATTTGATTTATTTAGCACATCTGTACATACAATACAAACACCAAATACATCTGTGCACGGTCGTATATTATATGTGTTCACTGGCCAATGTTGTGGATAATTTTGTAAGACTTTTTTTCTCTCTTGTAAATAATAGTATTTTATTGTCTATCACAATGATCATTTAAAATAATCTTTTCATTTGCAACAATGTATAAACTGCCAAAGGTTAGTGAATTTTGTGAGGCAGTATAAATTGAATTTAGTTTGTATAGTGCATTTTCTTAAAAGGCTTTTTCCTTTTCATTATCAAGGTTTGTTTGTTAATTAATTTAGCAATTGTTGGTTTTGGCTTATTCACTTGAGGTTTAATTATTTTGAGCAAAATATGAAAAAGGGTTGTCTGTGTAGTACATCACTTTTTTAAATCCATGGCATGGGTCAGCTTTAAATGGCAATTTTTTTTAATCACCCTTAACCGAATTGTTACTCAAATTATTAAGCTTGTATATTGGACTTGAAATGGCAACTATATATATATATATATATATATATATATATATATATATATATGTATGTATATATATATATATATATGCTTTTAGCAAAATAACACTGTCGGCCAATAAAAAGCAGGTAAGATTACTGCTGTTCTTTATTTATTTTTTTTGCATATACTTTACTCAACCTATTGATAGATCATGAAATCTAACAAAAACAAAACTCTAAAAAAAAAGATATAAGGCTGTGTGCATGATGGGTCCAAAATGTGTTCGTGTGTTTGGATGTGTGTGCTGTACTGTATTTTTATTTCTTATGAAAATAAATTAAATTATTAAAAAAAGTTTCAATAGTTATTAATTCTGTGAACATATACAGTTTTCATTATTCTAACTAAAGAAGCAGTGCATAAAATAAACTGGCAGTACTAGACAGTACTAAAACCGGCATAAAAAAACAATCAAGCTTAAAATTTGAACGTCATGAATGCTAAATACATTATCAGTGACATTGCCTTAAACCCCATGCGTCGTGACATCTCTGACAGTAAACTAATTTGACACATCGACATTTCCTCATTCTAGTTCAAGCTGCTATGGTCGCGTCTGTTGTCAGCTTGCCTCGGTAATTTCAGGAGTCCAAGATTCGTCGTATAGACGGCGTATAGAGGTCAAAAAGACGGCTCCTTAACAAATGAAAACGTTCGATCGAATGCGATGTTTAGCAGATGTTACGATCTTTCAAAGACGTCTCCGCGACGTACGTGTGCTATCTGGGAACGATAGAGGAAAAATTAAAAAAAAAAAAAAAAATATATATATATATATATATATATATATTTTTATTAATTTTATTTATTAATTTTATAAAAATGTATTAATATACATTTTTTTACCTGTTTAACCATGCTGCGATTTTCTTTTAAATACTCTTATCATCTGGTCGTCCATATTAGGCTGCTTTCGTATTTAAACTAGCAGCCTAAACTTTTCTGTTGTGGTAGGTGGCCTACCACTTATAAGTAAAGCAGATTTAGTGGACTTATTTAGTCAATATTTATTTTATGGGGAAAAATAGATTATAACACACGCAAACACATAGGCTATGCGTTTTCTACAGATAAGTTTTGGTTTTCGTGATTGTGTTGTTTGTCATACAGTAAAAGAACAATGTCGAAATGGCAATAAAATAACAATAAATAATTGATTAATTAATTACAATTAATAATAATAATAACAATAACAACAATCATATAAAATATTTACATTCACTTAATTGGTAAACACTGTGCGTTTTTATTACGCGCTGGAGGATGTTATTTTGACCATTTTGATTTGGTTTAATAAAAGATAAACATGTAATATTTAGTTATATTTTAGTTATCCTTAGTTATCTTCTTATTATTGTCATTATTATTAATATTATTATATTTATTTTATATTTAATAACTTGTAGACTCTTTAAACAATGAGGAAATAACTAAACTTTTTTAATTCAAGGCCCAGACAGCTTGTTTTGTAATTTAATGCCGGCTATAGGCTACCACCTGAAGGACGGTTATACGGCGTGTTGTGTTGTCGGCCGTCACCGGAGAAAATTAATTTAAACTTTAAAACTTTAGTTTTTTGGACTTTTGTTTGAAAGCTTTAGTGGCACTGTAGCTGTCCAAGGTACTGTTGTATAATTTAAATTATAGCCTATATATGCACCAATAAACAAGATGAATAAATGAATGAATGAATGAATGAATGAATGACATAAATATAGATTCTTAAATGTTGATATTGTTTTTGCTTATAAAAAATAACAAATATTAAACAAAAATGTAATAAAAATAAAATGAGCACTTTTCAATATTTATACAATTCAGTTAAATATAAGCTGGACATTTTTGGGGACATGTAATTTCTCTGTGATCTTTAATATATACTGGGTAGCTATATTTTCTAAAATCTCAACCAGGAATTGCTTTAATATGAATAAGCTTTACATCCTGATATGCTGTTGTTTCATTTTCATTCTTATTTCACTTGAAAAAATCGGTACTTAATGTTTGAATACTAAAATAAATAACAGCCATTGTTTAAATGGTTATTTTACCAACAAAATGTATATTTTATATTTTTATCAACTTTTGATATAAAACCTCTGTGTAATTTATTGATTGTTAAAAATGAAATAATTTAAGTGCTATATTTTTTATTAGTGAAAGTGCACGCTTACTTTGCCCAAGGCCTCTCAAAAAATATATTTCTGCCACTATAATACAAATGCACTATTATTGTTTTATTATCATTGTTTATTTTTCCTTAATGTATGACATTTTTGATAAATTTATTTCCCCTCCAATCATTTTCATTCATCACGTTAAATTTAGGTAATTTTCCCTCCAAATAAAACTGATTTGCTGTCTTACCTGGTTTAGCACGGAATGTGAGCCTAACAGCTCAGCATAAAAAAGGGTCCGAACGATTGGAAAAGCGGCTTTTAAAGAGACAAACTATATACGAAAGTTGTTTCAAAAAGATATTTTTTCCAAGAAAAATATACGAATTATATTTTAGTTTGAGGCCAACTGTGCGGGTGGATGATTTTCAGTCAGTGGAAAGTAGGCCTATGAATGTAATATGCCTCATGTTGTATCACAATCTTCTGTCATATATCCCAATCTTCTGTCATATATTGGCAATTTTTTTAATATGTCATAACACAAATGAGACTATTTTAGTAAATATGTAGCAACTGGGGTGGAGAGACCTCTTAATGATCTGATATAATTTTTTTACAAATAATATTTTTGCAGCACAAACGAGCAAAAACGAAAGTAACATATTTGTACACAAATATAAATATCTGTTGTTCATTTTCATGGCACAAACCAGCACAAATCTAACCAAATATTTTGGTTAAATCCAAACAAGGAAAACAGATAAAGTGTTTATAAATGGCAAAACCAGCACAATTACACCTGTTTTGTGCAATATAGAGTTACGTCGCGGCTCCCAAAGTGTTTTGATTAGGCAATATCTAAACAATACAAACAGATAAAGTGTTTATTTTAATGGCATAAACCAGCACAAATCCAGCACTAAAGAATGTCACCTGTTTTGTGCATTTTAGAGGAAATATGGGGCGCTGAGTAACGTCGCGGCTCCCGAAATGTTTTAATTAGGCAATATTTAATCAATAAACATAGATAAAGTGTTAATTGTTATGGCACAAACCAGCACAAATCCAGCACTAACATCCCAGACAGCACACATACGTTGGGCCGACGTCGTGCCGATTTTCAAAATTCCATCGGTGCGATGTCGCTCAGGGAGCGTTTGCTAATTGGCAAAATGTCGCCGCGACGTCGGCAAATGATCGGAAACGCTGTCCGGCCGATGTTAGGACGACGCAACCGGAAATGCCGTCCGCTCCGCGGAGGCGCTGTTCTCAGGCGTTTTGCTCATACTTATGGACCACTAGCTGCAGCAGCTGCTTATTTATAATAAACACGACACACCACTCTCAATAACAGTTGAAGATTTATTAATATTTTCACAAACATACAAATAGACTAACATACTTTTATCACACATAACCATGTTTTACCACGTTTAAAACAAAACCAACAAGTTGTACTATAACCATGGCTGAACTACTGTGCAATAAAGATTTTAAATACAAAGTCCATTGCAGCATGTATATTAAGACCATAGGAATATTTACAAGTACTTCAAAACATGTACACTAAGGGTGACTATAGTTTACTATAGTAAAAACACAAATAACTTGTGTAAGCACATGTTATAATGCTTATAATTTCTTAAATAATGTTAAAGAAAATGCATGTTTCCAAGACTATAATTTTAATACCAGTCATGATAATACCAGTCATGTGTTCAGTATCCAAAAGACTTTCTTCAGGGAGTTACAATAATAAAAGAGTACACAAACACAAAATAAATACCAAGCAAACAATATTTACAGTAGTAAATAAAATCATACAAATTAAAATAATTGTCTGATAAAATCTTATTCAAGTCTGTAGTCAACTTTTTTTACAATTTTTTTTATAAATGGCATTCAACAATTTGCAATCTCCTCTGAACTAATAACACATCAATAATATAAAATAACAATACTTTCTCAGGAGATAACCAGTTTTTTTAAGCAAACTCTAATGCACGACACAAAACAGTTTTTGTCATATATATATATATATATATATATATATATATATATATATATATATATATATATATATATATATATATATATATATATATGTATGTATGTATGTATATATATATATATATATATATATATATATATATATATATGTATGTATGTGTGTATATATATATATATATATATATATATATATATATATATAATCCCTTAATTTCTGTTTAACGGATATATTTTTAACACATTTCTAATCACAATAGTTTTAATAACTCATTTCTAATAACTGAGTAAATAATATTAGACTAGATATTCTTCAAGACACTTCTATACAGCTTAAAGTGATATTTAAAGGCTTAACTAGGTTAGTTAGCTTAACTAGGCAGGTTAGGGTAATTTGGCAAGTTATTGTATATCAATGGTTTGTTCTGTAGACAGTCGAAAAAAATTGCTTAAAGGGGCTAATAATATTGACCTTAAAATGTTTTTTAAAAAATTCAAAACTGTTTTTATTCTAGCCGAAATAAAAGAAATAAGACTTTTTCCAGAAGAAAAAATAAAATTTTCTTGCTCTGACCTATATATATATATATATATATATATATATATATATATATATATATATATAAAACTGGTTGTAAATTGTGTACAATGTTCCAAGAAAACAGACAAAATTAAAAGAAATAACCTGTCATTTAATTTTGTTTTATCTTGTGGAATGTTGCTTACACATAAAAGGGGATATATAGGTGGAATAAAAAGTGTGTCGCCATCCTCTAAATTGTTCTTGTATGTTGTCTTCATCTTTAGTCTTCACAAGTGAGGCTGGCCCAAACCGCGACTGCAGTAGCCAAATCTAATCCTTGTAGTGGGAACCCTTAAATAAAGCAAGAAACCAAAAGGAGAAAGATTAGCATTGCAGCAGTTCATATTACCACAAATATATATTATCTTTTTCATGACATATAACTGGAGTATGTGTTATGCAAGTGCCTAGCTAAAATGTGTAATTTAATTTAAACTTAAAGAGTGTGTCTGAGCACTAATTTTCAGAAAAGCCATTTGAAAGTTAAATTCCTTGTGAAATCATAATGAAAGTTTTTTTTGTTTTTTAGTATCATTGTGTTAATATAAATGTGTATCTAAATATATGTCTAATCTTCAGATACCACATTACATGCAAATTAAAGTAAGTTTCGTCAACTAAAATGTCACACTGTACACCACATTTAATATACCATAGCTAGGGCCAGGAGGAATCTGCGGATGTTTTTTGCTATTTCTGCTGAAAATTATGGTGGAATTCTGCGGAATTATTTTGGGAGTATCATAACTAAAACCTTAATATATGAAATAAAAAAATAATATATATTTTTAATTTTATTTAATGTTTAAAATGCAAATCCAATTAGATTCACTTTATTTGGTAAATAAAGCAAGTTTTTCATATAACATATCTAGTAAGACAGAAAATATTACTGTACAAACTGCATTGTACATAAATCAGATGAACATTTTCACATTAGTCAATAATATTACTGAAATAATTAAAAAACTGAATAAATATAGATTTACACACGTTTACTCAAGTAAATAAACAGAATTAATGATAGGCTAAACATCTGCGGAGTTCTGCGAAAAATCCGGGTGGGCCTAATCATAGCTTTATTTCTGCTACAAAAAGGTTTTTCAGCAAACAACTTCTATTATATGTAGGTTATAGAGGAGGATATATAAAGAAATTATATATTCAACTCTCTAATTAAATGCACCTGATGCAGCTAATCAAGTCTTTTAGGCTTATTTGAAAACTTAAATGACGTGTTGGACCACAGTTGGACAACGCTCAGTGAGAATACTTTTTTGCACAAATTCTTTTTGTTCTAAAGAAACATGTCTGATTGTTAGCAATCATCAAAGAGCAAACTTTTTTTTTTCAAATAAATACTATGCTCTTAAAAATAAACTTGTCATACATCAAGAATACTAATGTTTATTTAAATTGTTTTATATTTAAAAAAACAGCTTGAGAGAATCAGTACATTGGAATACTGTATTTACAGAAGGATCATGTGACACTATTAATTATATACATTGTATTAAATTTACAGAATTACTGCTTGACTGTATTAATTAAATAAAGCTGACACTATCAGAAGAGAATTTACCATACCAACCTAAAAGCTATGAAACAGTAGTGTATGTTTAAGATGTTACTTACTAGTCGTATTGTACTTTGGAGAGGTTGTCTGACAGGAGGATCCCTTTAACTCAGCAGAATTCTCAGCAGACCATCAGCGTACACCAATCTAAGAATAAAATAAGCAATTTGTTAAAAACCAAAAAATATATATAAATATTATATTTCCAGGTTTATAAGAAAGAAGAAAGCTAAAGCAGATTTAAAATGTAGAAAAAATAAAACCTATTGACAATTTAATGGCACAACATACCCCACACTAAGCACGCTCAAATGGTTAATTTGATATGTTAAGGATTCATTCATTCATTTTCTTTTGGGCTTAGTCCCTTTATTAATCTGGGGTCGCCACAGCGGAATGAAAGGCCAACTTATCCAGCATATGTTTTACGCAGTGGATGCCCTTCCAGCTGCAACCAATACACACTCATTCACACACACTTATACACTATGGTCAATTTTAGCATACCCAATTCACCTATGTCTTTGGACTTGGGAAAACCGGAGCACCCGGAGGAAACCCACGCCAACATGGGGAGAGCATGCAAACTTCACACAGAAACGCCAACTGACCCAGCCGAAGCTCGAAGCAGCGACCTTCTTGCTGTGAGGCAAACGTGCTACCCTCTGCGCCACCGTGCTGCCCTGTTAAGGAATCAGATTAATATAAATGAATTGACATGTTTATTTAGTGTCTGACACATTAAATATTGCATTTTTAAATATTGTTTCATTTTAAGATTTATTTCAGAATTAACTATAGAACCTGAATATATCGTCACATTTTCATGCACAGCAGCATTTCCAAGAACATAGAAAAACAGAATATAGGCCAACTGAAAAAAAAATAAAATAAAAAAAAAACTCTGATTACTTTAAGTAACTGGCTAGGAATGGGCAGGTATAAGATTCTGAGGGTATAATCTTGGATAAAAATATCACAGTTTCACAGTATTGCGATTACTGCTCTGAAATGTGTTTTTTTTATCTCTGTGTAAAAAACAGCTACTTTTTCCCCATTGAACACAATATGTTTTATTTTAAGAAACATTTAAAATATTTTGTAACAGTAAACATGCCAGGCTAAATAATAATTTAATAAAATAGTACTATCTTCATTAGACTCAAAAACACTGATTTCTTGTGAAGGCATAATAAGCTATTTGTTTTTCAGATGTTTGCTGAATCGTGAGCTGACCAGTAGCTTTTGATGTGGAGGGTCTTTTGCTGCTGTAGATAATGTTGGACTATTTTTTTTAAGTCTTTGATAACGTGCTAAAAACCATATACAATGCATCCGGAAAGAATTGATAGCGCTTCACTTTTTCCACATTTTTAATGTTTCAGTCTTATTTCAAAATGGATTCAATTCATTAATTTCCTCAAAATTCTACACACAATCCCCATAATGTGTGTTGACCCGATTTTAGTTAATCATTTACAAGTCAATATTGCCTATATGGATTGTGATTTTAAAAAAATTAACATGTAAAATTGCAGTGTTAAATGCAATGCCATCAAACATTTTAGATGCACCAGTGCAAAAAGCTACTCTACAGCACTTGGAATGCTGGTGTAGTTCTAGTTAAATTTAGTTCAGTTAAAGCTGTATATGCAGCAGGTCTCAAGTATAGGATTTAGTATTTAACTAATCTTAACAACTAAACATTTACGAGTCTGTATTAGCCAGCTTGCCACCTTGATACTTAAGCTTTCTTTAAAATATTTTGTGTTCAACCGATTAATTAATTCTTTCATTTAATTTTTTCAGTGCAATAGTATCGCTTACACTGGTGTATTTGTATGGACCCCCCAAAATAGCGGAGGCCACTTTCTGGCCACCCAAGTATAAACTTCTAGCCTAGCCACTGTGAACTACCTGTCTGTCCTGCTCCAGAACTCTTTGTCGGCTGCTTGTATGTCTGGATACAGCTGCACAAGTCTTTTAACACTGACAAATACAGCCTCTGCACATCCTCACAACCAGGAGAACAGAATGATCAGGAGGACCTGAAAAATATAACCAACTGAAATCAGTTGAAATGTATTTTGTCTTGTGATGATGACACAAAAATATATCTTTTTTCACAAAGGATGTGCTGTTACCTATGAAACGGTCTATAATGAATGATCTTTTGATCCTGTTTCCTTGATGTCATTCACTCAGAGATGGTTTGGACATTTGATTGTATCTAAACTGTAATGAATTTAAGTTACAAAAACATTGATAGCAGGACCATTGATCTTGTAACTTATACAAATTGTTAAGTATTGAACAAGTCTGCAACCAAACTAGTCAAGTTAATAATACTAATCTCAACTCAACTATGATTAGTTGTCTTGTTTCTGCTGTCCAGACGGTCTCTCCACCTGCTGATAAAAAAAAGGAAAAAGTATGGTATTTTTACAACAATGAAACTGCAAACAACTTAACTATAAGGGGTAAGCAGTGAGCATCTTTTATTATAAGCAATTTACTGAATACTTTGTCGCTGGTATTACCTAAAAACCAAACGTACCAAGTTTGGCTCATAGCTGTCCACACATCTGCCCAGTAGCTTGTGGTAATACTGAAGACACTGATCAGCTGGTCCAACTGAGTTTGGAGTTGAACTGCAATCAGGCATCCAATACTGCAAAGAAAGAGAAACTCACTTTGGGTTAACAAATAATGTAATCCCACACATTTCAAGTAATTGTGCAGTTAATTCTCTTATTGAATTTTCTGAGAGCTTATGAATATATTTTGTCTTCCCAAAATAGCATGTACTGAAACACAACATTATATAAATATAATTTAATAAGAGCGTGACGTGGTGGCACAATAGGTAGTGCTGTCGCCTTACAGCAGGGATGCTGACTCGAGCCTCGGCTGGATCAGCTGGCATTTCTGTGTGGAGTTTGCAAATTCTCCCTGCGTTTGCGTGGGTTTTCTCTTGGTGCTCCGGTTTTGCCTACAAGTCCAAAGACATGGGGTACAGGTGAATTGGGTAGGCTAAATTGTAGTGTATAAGTGAGAATAAGCGTATATGGTTGTTTCCCAGTGATGGCTTGCAGCTGGAAGGGCATCCACTGCGTAAAACATATGCTGGATAAATTGACAGTTCATTCTGCTGTGGTTACCCCAGATTAATAAAGGGACTACGCAGAAAAGAAAATTAATGAATGAATTTAATAAAAGAGTTAAACTGATCTGTTAACATGTCTGTCAGGAGCTGATCTACCTTATAATTAATTTTTTGCTTAATTTTTTTAAAAGGGAAATCAATACACACACATATACATATATATACACACACACACACACACACATATATATATATATGTATATATATATATATATATATATAATATATATATATATATATAATGTATATAAAAATATATATAAAAATATATATAAATATATAAAAATATAATATATATAAACAATGGTTCCAGTAGTAACGCTCCTTAAAGTTAAACTACATATTCACATTCCTCATCTGTCTACTGTTACATTATACTAATTACTGTTACATACAGTGGCCGAGAGTGCGAAAGAGAGTAATAAAACACAGACAAAGAAGACAGCTTTGTCACTTTTTCTATGCTATTTGTGAGATTGTGTATGTTGTCAAACTGATGAAAATGTTTTCTCAATTTACTTTAACATTTTTATAACTTACAGCCGTTGTTAAATTTAAAAGTATTTTAAACATGGATGGTAGGGATGTAACGGTATTGTAAATACCGTCATACCGCAATATTAATTTTTTTCGATATTACCGAAGTCGCATGACTCGGTAAAACTATAGGTCTTCTGAGAAAATTTGCTCAGGCGAATGAAGCGAACCGGAGGTAGCGAAAACTACAATCACCATCATCCCTTGCGGTCTGTTGTCGCTACAGATCCAGTAATGCGGAAATGGAGTGTGCTGCTAGAAGCGGGGATCAAAAAGAGCTGTAAAACTCTAAGGCCCCTTTTACAAGAGTGCGTTTTAGTTTTAAAACGGCGTTGTAGAATGAAAATGATCCGCGTCCACACTCGCGTTTTACCCAGTGTTTCTGAACAGCTCTCCGTCCACACCAAAACGCTGAAAACGCACATCACGTGACCACAGACACTCTCGGGCAAGCGCTCCAGCATTTCTACCCAGATGAGAGCTCTGCTTGTCGGACTGCTCATCAAGCATCTTCCGCTGGATCTAATCTCACTATATTTGCTAAACGTGATATTTCATTCATGTTGTTGTCTTTATCTAACGACATAGGCCAATTCCCTGACTTTGGTCATTGGAATCTATTAAGTTACTTCACGAGTAACATGTTTTGGTTAAGCGCAAAGATAAGTTAATGATTAATCCAGGTACATTGACTGATCGCTTGCCTTTAATTCCTACAATGTATAAACTTATTGTATGTGATACTTTTATAATTGTCGATTATTAAAACTGATATTCAACAAAAGTGAGGGTGCGTTTCGTATTTTCACTGAAATTGAAAGGAGGTAGTTGTTAGATGGCTCCGTTTTGTTATAAATATCCTCACAGTGAAGATGACGCTCATATATGCAGCACGACGCCTCAACATTTCTGCTGTCTGTTTTCTAATATTAAAAAGGAAATAGGCAGTTCCTTAAATCATGTTTACATTTTATTGTTGAGAAAGTGAAACAACGTAGCCAAGGTGATGTGAATGAAGTTATAAAGTACACTGTTCCCTTTGAAGATTTACGCGTGTCCTCGGTATGTTTTTCATATCAAACTGAGAAGGGGGAGACTGCAGCCTTGATCAAACTTGCGAAGTCTTAACTTACAAGAAGAGGATGCGAGACTGAACTGTGTGTGGGCTACTTAATATTGAGGAAAAGCCCCAATCAGATAGGCGAACGTTTGCAGCCCCGCCTCCGTTTTCAGATGTCTCCGTCTTTCCCCATCCACACTGAGACGGAGCAGCAGGTTTCAGAATGAAAACGGCCTCTCCAGCGTTTTCAAAAAGCTCCGTTTTCGGCGCTCGAGAAATAAGTCATATAAGTCATATCTCTCTTGTCCCAGAAACCTCAGTACCAAATGAGAGGTTTTTTTTCTGTTGCAGGGGACATTGTAAATGCCCAGAGATACCAGCTTTTACCAGATTATATTTATATGATAATTTTCCTTTAAACCCATCTCTATCTAAGTGAGTGAGTGATTAAATGTTGAATGTGATGAGTTTTCAACAATACTAAATTAAAAACTTAAATTTTTTTTACATGGTTTAATATTTTTTTGTTATTAAAATTGAAGTTCCTGTTTCAAAGCTTACAGATAGATGGCTAATTTGTATGTCATTGACACTTTTGGCTCTTTTTTGGAGTATTTTCATAAGTTTTGTTTTTTCCTGTAAATGATTCAATAAATACCGTACCGTGACATTGATACCGAGGTATTACCGTACCGTGAAATTCTGATACCGTTACATCCCTAATGGATGGACATCTAAATGCATATAGGGCACATCTCAAAACATTATGAAATATTTCCAGATAAATCAATTTTGAATTAAAACGTATATTAATCTCCAGACTTGCATCTCCCTGATCTTTTTAAAAGAACGGCCCCTCGTTTGCTCATCACTGTTTGACAAGTGTCTGGCAGTCAGTCAAAAATATACTTACATATAAAGATGTTCATCAGCTACACGGCACTTAGGTTAAACTTTGACCTCCTTTTCAGTTGATGTGGAAAACAAAAGCAAAAGAAAGAAAAAACAAAACGACTGAATACAAGTTGCATATCATGCCTGTACAAATCAAAATGTATTCATTTAGGGCTTAAATTGACTTGTTTGAGGATGAGTTAAGGTGTAAGGGATGGGTGAAGGGTGTAAATATACATGTAATTCATAGCTATGATGTAAAGCTGAATTTTTTGCATCATTACTCACTTGATCTTTCAGAAATCTTTTTTTAAGATGTTGATTTAGTGCTTGAGGTTGAACTAATATAATGGTGATTATCAAATGGTGCTGATTTGCTGCTCAAGAAACATTTCTGATTGCTATCAATGCTAAAAACAGATGTGATGACAAATAATTTAGTGTAAACTTTTTTCTAAGATTTAATAAATCAATTAATCATAAAAAATTAAACAAAATGAAAATCACAAATATTACTTCATTAGCAGCAAATCTGCATATTTATTAAGTTCTCAAGAATCATGTGATGTGAAATTTAATACCACTCACATGTTTCAATGTCAAAACTTTCTTAAAATAACTGCAATAAAGACAAGTAACAGATGCATAATATATAGACATGTAACATGTGCATAATGATGTGCAATGGAAATTCATATGAATTAATCCTCTGCTTAAAGTTACCTGTCTTTTCTGCATCTTTGTGATCAGCTCCCTTCAGAAATTTAGGAATCTTGTGTTATATTTTCTGTAGCAGGGGGTTATTCTCTCACTCCTGAAACCACAGAACACTTTTTTACTTAACATTTGTTTAAGATACCATGAAATATCAAAACACGATTGAACTTTTGATTCACGTTCCTTTACAGTAACGTAACAATGCGTATTTTAGACTACATATGAAGTGCATTCAATAAAACATTGACAAAACCTTTCATCTACACATAAAGAATAAATAAAAGCCAAAACTTTAACAAACAAGTTTAACAAGAGCTAACATTAAGTAAGTTAACGTAATATTACCCCGACGCTAACGTTACCGGTGCTAATATGCTAACGGACTTTTACGAAGACTTACCACTCTTATATAACATAATATTCAACTGAATATTCATCAATTGCCAATAATAAAAGTGTGAGGAACAGTTTGATGTATTATTTGCTTTGTTTTAGGGACTAAACTTACCTGAAAACAGTCAAAACGGCAGCTTGAGAGAAGTCGTGTTGTGTCTTTTAGGTGGTGTCGTGTCGTGTTGTAGCTTCGTTTCCCATAGCAACATCCTCTCCGCTCCGCTCCAGTGTTGGAATGAGACGCGCGCGCGCACATCAAAGTCATGCAGTATTACATTTATAAACATGGTCACTCCATAGACAATTTAAATAATAACCTTGTATTTTATATCTTGAATTTAAAATGTATTTAGCAGTTTTATATACGCTATTATCTTTAAGACGAGCTTTATAGGCAACTAAACTGTTACAAAACAAACACTTTATTTGTGCATCAGATTCACTGTCAAAAATAAATAACCAATAAATATAAATGCAAGTATATATATAAAACAAAGATGTTACTCTGTAAAAAGGTGTTTATTTTAATTAAACAGCCGAAATGCAGAACATACTTGATTTTTACACAGGGAAATGTATTAGAAAAAGCCACAATAAAAATAAAAAAAAAGCAAACAGCAGTTAGCACCAGAAAAACAACGTTTTCATTATTTAAGCATAACAATAAAACTTTTTATATTTTAATGAATTGAAATCATGTATTGTAGGCATTTTGGTCAGTTTTACTGCATGGATGTAGGCTATTTAAAGCTGGACCGACCGACGCAGTAGACATGATGCATCTCGCGTTTGTCTAATTTATTATGCACGCAAAAACTTAATTGTAAACCAAATATGTTGCCGGATTGTTTCATGGGCATGAAAGATAAAGTGCTTATGAAGTGCTTCGTCGGCCTGTGGTCGTTAACCGATGCAGAGCCGACGTTTGTTGAGCTGGAACAATAGAACACACGACCGAACGATCATGCGTATGTTTGGCCGACCATATACCGATGTTAGAATTAAAGGGGCCGACGTGTTGACCTTCGGCCGACGTCGGCCCAACGTATGTGTGCTGTCTGGGATATGACACCTGTTTTGTGCAATTTAGAGGAAATAATGGGGCGCTGAGTGATGTCGCGGCTCCCAAAATGTTTTGATTAGGCAATATCTAATCAATAAACATAGATAAAGCGTTTATCTTAACGGCACAAACCAGCACTAACATATGACACTAACATATGACACCTGCTTTGTGCAATTTAGACAACCTGGGGTGGAGAGTGACGTCACGGCTCCCGAAATGTTTTGATAAGGCAATATCTAAACAATAAAAATAGATAAAGTGTTTATTTTAACGGCACAAACCAGCACAAATCGAGCACTAACAAATGAGACCAGTTTGGTGTGATTTAGACAACATGGGGTGGAGAATGACGTCACGGCTCCCGAAATATTTTGATTATATCTAAACAACGAAAATAGATAAAGTGTTTATTTTAACGGCACAAACCAGCACAAACCCAGCACAAACGAATGATACCAGTTTTGTGCGTATTGGAGGAAATGGGGTGGAGAGTGACGTCACGGCTCCCGAAATATTTTGCTTATATCTAAAAGAGGAAAACAGATACCGTGTTCGTTTTAACGGCACAAACCAGCACAAACCGAGCACAAACGACCCGTGCTGTTTTGAAGTCAATTGCGCAACATGGGGTGGAGAGTGACGTCACACGGTTAAAAAAATAATGCTTAATATCTCAGACCCCAAACCAGCACAAACGTTCGTTTTTGCGGCACAAATCAGCACAAACGTAGCACAAACGAATGGCATAGTTTTGGGGATTATTTGTTTTTATGGGGTGCCAACTTCATGGAGGTAATAAAGATGCCTCCTCTCCTCTTTCTCTCGCGTTTGCTAAATCCACTTGTCCACTCATTTTTGATCTATGACAGATATAACTTTACACTAAAGTCCGCTCAGTTTAGTGCGGGTTATTACAAAACTGACGTTTCCGCGCTTGACCAATTACAGCATTCTGTTTAGTAAAGAAAGAAAGGCAATTTAAATATAATAGTAATATTAATATGTGATCGCGATTTTTTTGCTCAGAGGAAATACAGTCGTCTGAGCAATATAGTTTTTGCAGAGAGGGAGGCGCGGCAGGCGCCTATAATAAGGCTAAACATTATTAAATACCCACAATTTGCATTATTTTTAAAAATGTTTCCTTCCTGTTAAAAATAAATATATTTCCAATCTGATATGTAATGGGGAGAAAAAAAAAAGTAGCACGGGTTCAGCTGATGGTGGATTCGAACCGACTTGATGATCAATCTCGTCAAACGATGAAGCATTGCGCCTTATTAGGTGCGCCACTGCGGCTGTATTGTTTAACAGCTCTTTACTCATGTTGTCTCTATCAATCAGGCATCGATGGGCGTAAACCCTGAATAGCTTATTCCAACTAGATGCGCTATTTGCAATTAGCCTAAAAAGACACTCCGAAATTATCTTTTTTTCTCCCCCCTCGCAGGGGCCCCTAGTGCGCACGGGCCCCTGGGCCTGTGCCCATAAGGCCCATTGGTTAATCCGGCCCTGGTGTGTGTTGTAAGCTGATGTTTGTGTACTGACTGAATGTGAATCTGTGTGTGTTTACAGTCTGGATCATGGAGGAGAGAAGAGGATTACAGCAGGACCACACAAATGTAGGACCACACACACACACACTCTCTCTCAAACACACACACGCATGCACACACTCTCTCATACACACACACACACTTCCTCTCTCTCTCACGCTCACACACACACACACAGCAGTGAACACATGCGCGCGCACACACACACACACACACTCTCTCTCTCACACACACTCCCCCTTTCTCTCTCTCTCACACACACACACACACACACACACACACACACACACACAGCAGTAAACACACACACACTCCTCCTTTCTGTCTCTCGCTCTATCTCTCACACACACACACACACACACACACACACACACACACACGCACACACAGCTGTGGTTGTAAATGTGTGTGTTCTTGTGTTCAGATGTCTGTTTCCTCACTCTGGATCCAAACACAGCACACACTCAACTCATTCTGTCTGAGGAGAACAGAGAGGTGAAGCGTGTGAGAGAGAATCAGCCGTATCCTCATCATCCAGACAGATTTGATGATCGTCTTCAGGTGTTGTGCATAGAGAGTGTGTGTGGACGCTGTTACTGGGAGATTGACTGGAGTGGAGATGATGGTGTGAGTATATCAGTGTCATATAAGAGCATCAACAGTAAGGGAAAAGGTGATGAGAGTAGGTTTGGACGTAATGCTCAGTCCTGGAGTTTGTTCTGCTCTTCCTCCAGTTTCTCATTCAGACACAATAATACACGCACTGAACTCCCAGTGGAGCCGCTCAGCAGGAGAATAGGAGTGTTTGTGGATCACAGTGCAGGAACTCTGATCTTCTACAACATCTATAGAGACACAATGAGCCTCATCCACTCAGTCCAGACCACATTCACTGAGCCGCTCTGTGCTGGGTTCTGGCTTTATTCTGGATCATCAGTAAAACTGAGCTGAAGACTGACGAGAGATTTACCCAGAATCCTCTGCAGGAGCAGTCAGCAGCAGTGTGTGTGTGTGTGTGTGTGTGTGTGTGTGAGTCTGTATTTGTGTGTGTGCATGCATGCTTGTGTGTGAGAAAGTATGTGTGTGTGTGTGTGTGCATGTGAGAGTGTCTGTTTTTGTGTGTGTGTGTGCGACAGACAATGTGTGTGTGTGGGTGTGTGTGTGTGCATGTGTTCACTGCTCTGTGTGTGCAAGTGTAGTGTGAGAGTGTCTATGTTTGTGTGTGTGAGAGAGAGTTTGGATTTGTGTGTGTGAGCGTGTGTGCGCATGTGTGTGTGTGTGTGCACGACAGACAGTGTGTGTCCATGTGCATGTTTGTGTGTGAGAGTCTGTTTGTGTGCGTGTGTGTGTTTGTGTTCACTGTTATGTGCGTGTGTGTGTGTGAGAAAGTCTGTTTGTGTGTGTGTGTTCGTGTTTGCGTGCGTGCATGCGTGTGTGTGTGTGTGTGTGTGTGGGAGAGAGAGAACACGTGTGTATGTGTGTGTGTGTGTATGTGTTCACTGTTTTGTGCGTGTGTGTGTGTGTGTGTGTGTGTGTGTGTGTGTGTGAGTGTGTGTGTGTGTGTGTGTGTGTGTGTGTCTGTGTGTGTGTGTCAGTCTTCATCAGTGTCATCATTGATGTTGATGAAGTGTCCTCCAGGATGCTGCTGTGTTCAGATCAGCTCATTCTTGTCTACAGATTGATCTTCTTCATTGTTTCTCTGTTGTTTGAGCACAAATAATAAAAGTCAATGTCAAATCCACTGCTGATATTAGAATGTGATGATGAACATGGAAATGTCTGAATCCTGTCTGAATCTCTGTCAAATCTTGAATCAACTGTAGAGAAATCCAGCAGCTCAATGAATAAAGGAGAAATGAAGTGTGACGTTTGTTTCTGCTCTTCTTCTTCATGATTTGACTTGAACTGAACAATAAAAACACATTTATTCCAGTATTTATTGATCTGTTCATGTTAGTTGATGACAGTAAAGTTGTTCTCTGTTAGTTCTTGTTGACTCTCAGTGCATTAACTGATGTTCACCAGCACAACTGTGCATTAATAATGCTTCAGTAAATGTCTGATCACTCTCATTCATTACGAGTCAGTAACTAGGATTCATAAATGCTCTACATGATTCATTCACTGTTCTGAATTAACATTAACGACAGCTTAATGTAGAGTTTGATCATCATAAGACACACAAATACACCAACAGTAGAGTTAAATCTCCATCACATGTTAAGTTTTCTCCATCACTAACACACACTTCATCACACAGCTCCTCGTCTTCTCCGTCTCCTCTTTTTGTTTCTGCTGTGAGATTCTGACGAGGGTTTCAGCAGTTTTGCTTGTAAAATCAAGATCACACACATTGTGCTGTTCGTCTTTATTTAATCACCCTAATTAAACAAAGATAAACCAGTACATGTCAGCTTTTACACTCATGCATAGATAGGGATCAACCCTGAAACCGTGTTGGGAGGCAGTGTCTCAGAGACAGTGTTCATAAATCAATCCTAAACACAGGTGCACACACTGATTAACTCATACATTTAAGAAGCATGCTAAATCACTTAAACAGTAAAAGAGACATAGTCATCCGAGTCCATTATAACACATAAATCCACATTTTGGCAGTTTTATTATCAGCCTTAATTTATAGTGTGCCTACACATTTACGCACTTAGATTCATATGTGTAAACTGAGCAGAGGGGTCAGCGAAAGTTCGAGCAGATGGGTCGGTCCTTGTACGTTTTGTTCATTTGTTTCCCATTTTTAAACGGAGTAAAGGAAAGGAAGAAAACGGCTGTTTTTCTTTTGGTCACGAGAAAACGAAAAAACAAGATTTTGGCTGGATTTTCGTTTTTTGGTTTAGGGAAGGAAAACGGATTAAGAACTTTGAAATTGATTATACACATGTAGGCGGTGCTGAAACGCCCATTTTCCTCTGATTGGTCAACCAAATCTGAGCTTGTGACCTCGCCCTCAAAATAAAAGCCTTGCATGCAGGCTTTTATTTATTATTATTATTTAATTATATATGAACTATGTTTACATATTCTATTATTTGAACTACACACCGTTTAAAAATGGGAAACAAATGAAAAAAACGTACACGGACCGGGGTCAGCGAAAGTTCCTCTAGCTGGTTTGCTGGTTTGGCGCGCCCTCTGTTGGGGACGCCTCTCCTTTCTCTTACGCTTGGCTTCATTATTAAGAGTTGTGCTTTTACGCATATGAATATCAGAATACATCAGTAAATTTTTTGTGTCTCGTATGATTAATGTCATCAGACCAATCAGACACTACAATATGAATGGAAGTCTATGGGAGGAAAAGCCCAGTGTGATCGCAGCTTCAGATGTGTTGCTGACAGCTGTAAACAGACGTGAATTAAGATAGTTTTGTTTTCGATTTGGACTGTGGTAATTTGTTTACCAAACGATATCCGTTTTGAGCCAATATTTTGGGAGCTCTACACATGATACACATATTTATCTGCAAAGCCCCAAACTTGGCACAGTTCATCACAAACGTAAGTACCATTTATTTAGCGGTGTGCATTTGAAGATCATTTGTTTGGTTCATATGTGATGACGTGAACAGCAATCCCACACAGAAATCTGACACATGTCAGTGTGTACGTGCAAATTAGGATACATAAATGACATACATGTTCATATGTGGATTTTACATCTAAAACATGTCATTTATGCAACATGCATTTAAAAATATATCAAATATGTCCACTTAGAGAGAAAAGTCCACTAAAATCATATTATAAACAACAGGCCAGGAACATGTACATATCTGTAAATCCAGTGGTTGAAAGCATAAGTGGCATTTTTGCAACATTTCACAATATATGTTGCATATTTGACACGTTTTATTCATGTAATATCCAAATGTGAATCTGTTTGTCTCATGTAATTATCATATTCTTCATCTATGCATATGGGATGTTACATTTTTGTTGCATTTGAAACTTCTTATTTCAAACATGCTGTACTTTAAATGGTTTTAATACATGACTTTTTATCTGTTAATGATTCTTGCAGATTTATAATGTATATTATATATGTCTTTACATGTTTGATTATACACATTTTTCTAACATTACCTAGGATATTCTAATGTAATGTTTCTCCAGTAACTGTGGAGTCTTTGTGCTCATGGTAAGTTTGACATTGTACTTGGACAACCGCATTAGTAATTCAGAACAAAACAACATGTTTGACTTTCAGTATGTCGTGTACATCACTCCTGAGGTTAAGTTTGACTATTCTGAGGTGAGTCTTTGCTCAACACTTTCTTAGCCAGTATAACAGAAGAATTTTTACCATTGTAGTAATAGTCTTTGCATTTAAAACAGGCTATATGACATGCATAAGGAGATGGTGGTGTGGGCTCCTGCTTGACAGCTCAGGGTAAATATAAAATCTTTTTATACATTTAAAGTGATGTCAGTTTGCACTTTGCAATTCATTTCTTTTTTTAATCATGTCTGATTAGGATTGAAAAAAGACCCAGAGAAGTGTAAAGCTTATCTGAGGCACCTGTACTCTCAATGCAAATATAGTAAGTTAGCAATAAAAAAAATAGAAAGGTTAAATATATATATATATTACATACACATGCACACACCGGCCACATTAGGTACGCCTCTTGTCAATTCTCGGAGGGCTGCAGCTCTGCAGTTTTGCTCCAACCCCAATCAAACACCACAGCTGATGTACTAATTAAGGTGATCAAGATTCTATTGAACACCTCGATTATTTAGATCAGCTGTGTTTGAATAGGGTTGGAGCAAAACTGTGCAGAGCTGCAGCCCTCCGAGAATTGATTTTGACACCAATGGCTTACTAGTACCGAGTTGGACCCCCTTTTGCCATCAGAACTGCCTTAATCCTTCGTGGCGTCGATTCAAGAAGGTACTGGAAATATTCCTCAGAGATTTTTGGTTTATATTGACATGATAGCGTCAGACTTGTTGGCTGCGCATTCATGCGAATTTTCCATTCCACTACGTTTGTCACTGTGTGTGTGTGTGTAAGCATGCTTGTTAACTTATTCATATACATTTACATTTAAAAGGTCTCAAACACAGATTTTCAATATGCAACTAACATTGTAGCAATAATCACTTTTTAAATTCAATTTAGCCACTAGATGGCAGCACAAGACCATTTATTGTGGATCGCTGCAATTGTAGGCTTGCTTTTCTTTCTTAAGTCACTGAAATTGCAGTGAAGATCTCTCTGAATGCATCTTGACATGGTACAATGTCATTACATTTCAAATCAAACTAAATCCAAGTTTACAACCTAATTAATTTACACATTATGTTTTCCCAGTCATTACATTCCAGCATGCTTGTTTTAGTGTCATCCTGAATGATGAGACTTAAATAGCAGAAGAGTCATAAAGGCTATTAAACCCTGCCAATCAGCTTGTGTTTGTAATTATAAAAAATAAATAAATAATAATTTAATAAATAAATACATAATAATTTTATATTTACAAAATATTTATACATGCATCATACACTTGATCTTTTTTTTCCCTTCACACCAGTATCATAAAGTAGAATGATCCACCTCAGCGATCAGCTTATCTAATATGTTAATCTAATTGGCCATCGCATTTGACTGAAAATAAAACCTTTGACCAATGAAACACCTTTTAACCCGCCCCTGCCTTTAGCCATGTCTATTGCTCCAGACTGCAGTTACCCAAACCTCCGAGAGCTCAAATTGTGTTCCTGCTGCACAACAGCGTCTGTACTACTGCATGTGAGTTTAACACTTCTACATTATGGTTTGTGAAAATGATGAAGAGATTTATATGTGTATAAGCGTGTTTAAATGGCTGTCTGATCCTATATATATCTGCTGTGAAATGACTGAAAGTCAGTTTGTTTTATCGGGTGTGTTTGAGTGCGGTGTTGTTAGTGAAGTGAGCATTGATTGCTATAAAGTGTGCTGTTCTTCATCTCAGTATATTGTCATCTCCAGGTGATGGTCAGCGGCTGATTGTTTCCTGAAAGCTCTGCTAATGTCTGCATTGGTGTTTTAGCTGCAGTATGGCAGAGGAGCGAGTAAAGGACTCTCTCTCAGAGAAACACAGGTATTGACTCTGTTTTTACACCATTATTTCAACACTTTCTCTGAAGAACAAACACCTACAACAATGCACTTATTTGTGTTGCTATTGCCTGATCAAATGATGGACAAAGCTTTAGTTTACAGCTTCAGTAAATGTGTTTAGATCATTCTATATTACAGACAGCTTGATCTGGGGTCATGTTTACCAGAGCTTAATGTGTGTCATGTGTCGGGTTTAAAGTCCAGAACAACATCAGAGTTAAAGCTGACCGCAGAACAGTTTAAGCTTGTGAGATGAGTGTTTTATATATCCTCTTCTGATTTCTGTAGTGAGTATTTACTCAAGAGGTTACACAACAAGGTTTTAGAGTCGAATGTGTTTTCAGTGAAGCTGAGATTGTGCAGAATGAGAAAGCAGCGCATCACTCGTCTGTTTACCCATGATTATTGAGTAACAGACCTGATCAGACAGACCTTCAGTCAACTATTAGTTTGAGCTGAATTAACAAAACAAACTCATAACACTCTTAAAGGAGCCTCTATGAATTAAAGTTTCCATCTGCAGTAATACAGTCTTTTCTATTAAACTTGAAAGGCTTTCAGCAACAGAATTATTTCTTCTTGATTTCTTATTCTTATTTAACAAACAAATGTTGTGTGTTTCTCTTCAGTGTTCACCACTGACAGGGCAAATCTGCTCTCTCTCTCTCTCTCTCTCTCTCTCTCAGTGATAAAAAAAATGTTTATTAAAATAAACTGTATGTTCTTCGAATTACTAACACCTCTTAACTTACAGGTCATTTATACAACAAAGTATATACAAATATTAACCAGTACAGTTGACAAACAAACCTTTTTCGCTTCGTCACCATTAACCAACGAGTGAAGATTCATTTACCTTCAGATCGATTGATCAGGTTTAAGTGAAGCTCCTCAATCTATCACTAAAAAGCTCGCTATTTCACTAAACAGGAATACAGACCTTCACAGCTGTGTGCTATTTTGTTCTCGACGTAAACTCATATTTTTAAAGATGTATTATGATGGTTGTCACTCATTTTTTCAATCCAACTGGAACCTAACCTAAACTTTTTCATTCAATACTGCAAACTGGGCAATTGAGAAAAAAGTAAACACAGCAGCTAAAACTACAAACCCAGACTACTCCACAACAGGATATATTGCCAATAGTTCATTACAGTATTTTCACAATTGGAGAGTAATTCATTCTGTATGAAGTGCCCTTTTATTTCTAACAAGTCATTTTTTATGTGCGTTTGTGTGTAACCATAAAACAGTGAGCAAGAACATGAAGTTGTTTCATACCGCAGAACTTTCGAGAAGCATTAAGCTGAAGTGAGCTGCTGGTCTTGTCGTTAGATATATATAGGGTGATACTGTTTATGTATATGTCTCTCTCTCTCTCTCTCTCTCTCTGCTGTAGTGTTGGTGCTGCTGATAGATTGAGACGCACCGGTCAAAGCTTGCGCGTAATGTATTGCAAAAACGAATACAATTAATATCGAAACCGTAAGCAGAATCTTGGACATGTCCGTGGAAAAGATGTATTGTCACCCCAAATAATGACCTGGGTCAGTCTATTTAGTAAAAGACTTTTCATTTATGCGTGTCCTCACACTCTTCTCAAAACTACAACCAAAATCAGAACAGCAGTTTGGTGTCCAGCGCGTCTCTGTGGGTCTGCATGCAGAGCATGTGAGTCTGTGGCAGAGTGTTCTCTGAACCGGGCCGCCCAGGTAAAGTCTGTGGGAAGCGCTGATGTTGAATTGGGTCTCACACTGGATGTGCCACGATATGCCATCCATGGCCAAGACGTTTTCTGTAAGGCTCAGGCGTTATGCGGCTTCGCCGCCATTTGGTGCCTTGCGTTGCTTAGCAACATATACAAAACAATGTAAAACCACTTGACGTGAAGAAAATAAAGGAGTAGAGTGGTGCTGTTGTTGATCGCGTCAGCTTGTGCTACAGTCACTATAGATTTCCAGCGTAATACACCATAAGCTAGTGTGAAGAGCATGTTGTTTTACCGTGGCCCAGTGAATTAAATCAGCAATCAAGCTTATTAAAAAAGAAAAATCGCACATGTGCCACTAAATACATTTTTCAGTTCGCACACGTCTATATTTAGTCGTGAATGTGAGCTAAATGGTCGCACTGTCGAGCCCTGTATTAGACGCAAATAAGGAGTGAGGACTGGTGAGAGTGTTATGGAATTTAATAACGCACGTTATCTCGATTTGACCTGTAAGAATCAGCTCTTTGGTTTAAATCATGTTTAAACTTTGGGGATTCGAATCAAAGATTCGAACATGATTCACATAGAATTATTTAAAGCTTACACTTAACTTAAGTATTTGTCCAGCAAATAGAACGTTTAGTGTAAAGCAATTCTGTATTATATTATTACGTGGCCAACAATAACAATATAAAAACAGTATCTAATTATTTAATGAGCAAGGTAGCAGTATCTGAAGCTGAGGCATTAACTTATAAAGCACACAACACACCAACACGGATCTTAAAACGAAACAAAAGTTTATTGCTACTCTATAACACAAAGTACTAATCTACGTAAAACAAACAAACGCACATACATACACACACGCACAAGCAGTTTGAGGAGAGTTTTGACTGAGTGGATTTAACTTCTAGCCTTTGCTAAGTTCTTAGCATTGCAACCTGAGAGAAACCATAAAAGCAGAGAATTTGCTATTCTTTACTACTTAAACATAATTCACACCAGAGTCAGCAATGGATAGAAACCTTGTTTGTGCTACTTGCGTTCTGATGTAATTTGGTTTCCTCGACTGGTCCAAAGGGAAATCCCGGCGAAGCTGATTGGTCAGCGTAGCAACTTCAGTGACGTGATGGAATTCCCTTGTCGGTGAAGAGGGGTTTCCTTAGTCGGTTGCTAGGGATACGGATGTTGGACAAGGCGGCGTTCGAAGTCCTTCCTGGGTTCCTGTAGTTAGGATGAGTTTCAGAGTTTGGATGTGTTGACCCGATGGCTTGTTGTTGAAGCGGTTGCACAAGCAGATCGGGGGTCGAGCCGGCAGCAAGTGAAGGTCGCGGTCTGCTCCGTGATGTAACGAGGCTTCCGGCGAGGCGATGTAACGGCCACAGCACGAGAAGAGCGACGTCCGGGCAGCGACGGCGGTGACGACTGGCAAAGATGACCGGCAAAAGACGACGATGAAATTCCTTTGTTCAAAGTTTTATAGGCTTTGGTAGAGGCTGGGTCTACACAATACTTGTCCAATCAGAGAAGGTGCGGGGTGGAGTCACACCCCAATTCTGCCCTCTAGAAGGCCGGGTTGACAAATTGTGTCGGTGCTGCTTTGATAGCATAGTTGTTAAAATAAAGTCTCATAACATGGACACCTTTCATAATATGGTTTCTTCATATAAACCAATGCATTTGAAACTTTCCTAGCTTTCAATCAATACCAAACATGAAGTATGTCATAAACATTCTGTAGATTTCATTTGTCACTGAGGGCTATTACTCAATAACTATCCATAACAGTTTTGTTAAACACGTGGAACATGTACACACAAAAACCTACAGAAACATAAAGCAAACGTACATTACTCAAATAAACTGTTTTACTTAAATGTCCATTAAACTTTGGAAGCGTTTCTGATCGCTTCTGTGTCTGCCTGAGAATGTGTATTCCTTGCAGACGCCAAAGGGCACGCAAACCAAAAGGTACTTCTCAAAAACCGGTTTGGTTGGTTTTTGATTGTAGAGCCTCTTATTGTTTTAAGGTGTAAAGTTAATTAACACGCAACTGTGATGTTGACTGGATAGTCGTCCTGTGGATTGCCTTTTGCTGGGTGCCTGTGGATTGCTTTGAAAATGAAATAGAAGCTCAGACCTGTAGGCACCAACCAATCTTTTAAGGATAACATGGTCTGTGACTTGTTCAGTTCTGGAACGATCCGTTGACTCCCCACAGACCCTACACACGATCTTAATTCAGCTTTTCCACGATTCAGCCAATTCTATTTTTAACGTCAGGAGAGAAGCAAAGGCAGTCGCACAAGTCCTCTCAGGAACATGAATACCTTCAAATGCTGTTAAAAGTGTCACATGCTGTATTTATAAGGTATAATTCACCCAGAAACGTCATTTCTGTCTTCATGTAATGATGTGTTCACGGCCGCAAAACCACTCGTGAGCTGACCACGAGCTATTGAGCACGCCAATGACGGCTACTTTAGTGAACAGAAGCTGCATAGGCTGTGAATAACAGGTAATAAAGTTGTAAATAACGTTCAGTTTGTTGCACAGAGCGATTGTTTGAGAGCCATTGTGAAAGAATGATTTGCATGTGTGTGTGTGTTTTATCACAGTGACGGCAGCCATGAGCCGCACTCGGAAGTGAAACCTGTGCGCACATCATTTAAATGATCATATCGCATTTACAGTTATGATTACCACAAGCATTTGATATGTTTTTTTTCTTTAATAGCTTACACATAGTGTTGTGCATGAAAATAAAAGTTTAAAGTGTCAGTATTGCTACTCTAGCTTATTTCAAGAGTTCACACTTAGCTCATGATTTATACATAGCTTGTTTGGCATGCTGTCCCGGGAGAGAGCCCTGCGCTCAAGGGATCCTCGAGCCCAGGACCCCCCCCTTAAGCTTATTTTATCTATAATATAGAGCACATTTGGATGGTGGGAGGAAACCGGGGAACCCGTGGGAAACCCACGCCGACACAGGGAGAACATGCAAACTCCACACAGAAATACCAGATGGCTCAGAGAGGACCCAACACCATTGGTATTCTTGCTGTGAGGCCACCGTGCCGCCCATTCTGGATAAAGGAGGAAGAAGGGGAGGAGGGGGGTTTCTTTCAGACGAAGATAGTTGTAGAAAGGAAATGAGGATATATATATGCAACAAGAATCAGTCCAAGGCACTCGAGTCACTCGAGTGCCTTGGACTGATTCTTGTTGCAGATTTGATGAATCCCTTACCCAAAGAGCACCGACCATACATTTGAACTTACCCCAGAGCGCTTTTTGTTTTGTTTTTTCTGGAGGATATATATATATTGATTTAGGATCCTTTGATTGGAGGATCATGAATAGCTAATGTGGACCAGCTGGGTCAATCATGAGCACATGCTCCTCTCGAAATTAGTTTAAAATTAAACTTCACATAATGTTGAATATAATGCAAGAAGAAATCTGTTAATGACAAATGTCTGATTTTACCAGTGAACACAAATGGTCTAATAATGCTGTCAATGACAAAGGACAAGCACATGTCTGAAACATAATAATTCAGCTTTATAATTATGAATAGTTGTATTCTGATGGCATCATTTTACTGTGAATTAACAAACAGGACATGTTGAAAGTCTGTTCAAGTCCACCATGATGACTGTACAAACTTTAGCATTTTAAGCAACAGTAGAGCTACTCATAATATTATTATTATATATATTAGAGCTACGCCTAATATTATCAGTGTTGTTTTACCATTTCGTCACTTTACAATTATAAGGTTCTGTCTGAAATTTTTGTCAAATTTGAGTTATTGACATATTCTTATTAAATGACAACTTATCGTTTACATCTGAAGACTTTTTATTTAAAAAGCAAACATTACACACACACTGTTTGCTGTATGGATTGCAAAAACTTTTAAGCTCAAAATCATTTAGAACACAGAGAGAACCATATAAATCCTAGGTGATGATATGATTGAGAATTAACAATAATAAGAGCCGACTCATATTTACTTTATTTTACATCTAAAGAATCATGAGAAAGAATTGGGATCTTGATTTTAAACAAAAATAAATTGTGATTCACATTTTAGCCAGAATCGTGCAGCCGTGTGTGTGTGTGTGTGTGTGTGTGTGTGTGTGTTCTTAACTGACAGCTGTGTGTGTGGATCTTGTGGTAAAATGTTGAAAAGTTCTATATGACGGTAATAGTCTGATGGCGGTGTTTACTTCAGTAATGCCACTAATGTCTGCAGACTCTACATGTCTTAATCCCATTACTGTTCAGTTCAATTATGACTTTAGTCAGATTAAGGTAATCAGAAATGGCTGTTTGGAGGTTATGTAGGCCTACAGTTTAAAATTCATGTTTAACTGAATAAACAGTAAACACAAGCACATCATATTGATCATCATTTATTTTTATCACCAATTATCACAGTAGAACAGTTTCTCCAGCGGTTTGTGATGCATTTTGGAAACAGGAGATGAGCCCCTGCTATATAATGCGCCACCTGGCTTAAAGGCCTTTTATTTGGGTAGCACGCATATTCTGAATGCCTTCGGCAGAATTCAAATGAGCTATTTTAATCTAGATTAATTCAGAGATTGGGGATTTCCTCTGTCCTCCATGCGAGTGTTTATCAATAAATCTACAAGCTTGATAACTCCTGTGATCCACTGCCTTCCTGAGAGAGGCCAGGCATGACAATTTAGAGTATTCTGCCAGATTTCGTTAAAGAGCAAATAATGAACAATTTGAAGTGTGACACAAGTGAAGAAAAAAATTATAGCCTATGAGTAATAAATCATTCATAATTCCCCTTATGAGCTAATTTTGCTACAAAGAGACACTTATTTTTCTTCTGGTGTGTTTCTGTGTTCAGTGTGAGATCAGGATCATGTGTGTCCAGCTCTGTGTCTCTGAAGAGTGACCGGTCAAAAGATAATCCACCAGACCTCAGAGAGGAAACGGCATCATCTGCTGAAAGGTATTCAGTGTTTTACATTATTGCTCACACATGAGATGTTTTTAACATATTAGTCCAAATACATGCACTATAGGGGAAATGAGTAAACTAAAATGGCCATAGTTTGTGTGTGTGTGTGTGTGTGTGTGTGTGTGTGTGTGTGCGTGTGTGCGTGTGTGTGTAAATGAGAGCATATGGGTGTTTCCCAGTGCTGGGTTGCAGCTGGAAGGGCAAAACATACAGAGGAATAGTTGGCAGTTCATTCCGCTGTGGTGAGAGGTGTAAATGTATGATTACAGTAGTTTTATCTGTTAACAGTGATGAATATGAGTCAGCAGATTCAGGAGACGAGATTCTCTGGAGACACAAGAGCTTCACAGACAATCTCCAGTGGATCTTCCAGGTGGGAAAAACTCATTTTGAGTCATAAAATCAGTGAAATAACTCCATGAAATACAGAAATATTTGTTCACAAGACTTTTGAGAACTGAATCTTGTACCCTTATAACCACACAACTAAAAATGTCTGCAAAATAGTCTTAATCTATGGAGGGTCATGCATTAAAATATATTTTCTCTCTCGTTTTCTTGTGATCACGACTTCATTTCTCATGATTTCCACTGAATTTTCAATTTCAGCAAATAGTTGTTTTCTAGTTATAGCAACTTTTTCTGCCTCTATTTCTATATGTATTAATTATTATTATTATTATTATTATTATTATTATTATGTCTTTCTGGAATGACTTAATGTTTCTGGTTTTTCTAAGGTGTTGTCCCAGACATGCATACCGTATCTTCATATCACATTATCTGCTGGGATTGACTTTTGAAAGTAATAGAAAATCACTTGCAGAAAGGACACATTAAAGCATAAGCAGATCTTCATCATTCTTCATCAACTCATTCATTCATGCAGCAGCTTATTTTGAGCCATACAGAACTGTGCTTTAAAATGGTGAGGGTTGAGTGAATATTATTGTAAAAAATGAGATATAATATTATACAGGATATATAATAATGAATGTGCATTATTTATGAGTAGGGCAGAGTGATACATCCAATATTAGCGATAATATTGGAATAATTTTGACGACCATGTCAAATTTTTAAATATCACCCATATTGAATATTTTAATATTACGCCTCTTAAGCGTTACCGTGTGCACTGGAGGCGTGAGGTGAGGGAGGGTCTTATTTAACACATTTCTGAAATGCAGACTGGAGATGACAAACAGCCCAGTAAAAACAGACAGGAGGAGATGATGAATGAATTAGTCCCCAATAGAAACACACTCTGTAATTTCAGGATGGTCACAAAACACTCTTAAAATACTCGTCATGTGATTAGCCGGCTGATGAGCTCAGAGTTCTACTTTGCACTCTTTTCATACAGATTTCTAAAATAAAGAGCATTTGTTTTCTAAATGAGTTTGCCCCTGAAGATTCAGCTGTTTTCTCTGACATGTTTGACAGTCATGTTGACAGAAGACACAGAGAGAGAAATGACTCCCTGTCAGTTTCACTCATTTTAGTTAACAACATATAGTCAACATATAGTTTAGTTGTAATTATGAATGTACACAAATAAAAATGATAATAACCTTTACTGTTCAGATCTGTGTTTGTCCCATCAGCATGATCAAAATGAGTATTTCAGCTCTTTTTATGGAGACTGACATCATATATCTGGTGTGCATTACTCACTAATAATTCAACAGACCAGAGTCAATTTCTCCATATATCAGTGTAATAGACGTATAAACACAGATGACCTGGTTAAAACAGGACTACATTGTGTGTTGGACTAGTCGCTTAAACATCTTACTCAGAGACTGTGTTGTGTTTTAGTGTGATTTTTGTCTTTTGTAGCTGTGAAATATCTGAAATCATTCAGCAGTAGTGATATATAAAGGGGGTTTCACCGGATGCGCCACTCGGCACCACACAACGCTGCACTGCCACACACAGATTTCTATTAGGGTCCCTATCTACGACTCAGCACCCTTATACATATTTCTGTTGCACCATCTGAATAGTTTTATTTTAAATAACATGTGAATGTGTGCATTCAGTGTGTGATACTTCCAGCTGTCATGTGTGTGCTGTGTCGCAGCACTGAGTGGGGCATCAAGTGTGTAATGTGCTCAAAACATGCTTGGATGTACTTTAACTGTTTATCTGAAAATAACCTTTGAATGTTCATCAGCTAATCAGAATAAAGCATTTAACAGACTCATAGTGTAATGTATTATAATGTATTTTCATTTATTGAGTATGTTATGGATGTACAACTGTGTGTGAATGAATGTTTTGGTTAAATGTTGATCTTCTCTTTTCTTCACTCACAGAATCTTGAGAGTAAAATGATTAGATTTCTGAAGAATAAACTGGAGAAATTTAAGAAAATCTTACAAGAAGGAAACAGACAAGATTTTGTAAAGGAGTTTAATGAGAACAGAAGCATTATCACAGAAGCAGCTCTTGATCTCACACTCTTCTTCCTGAGAGAGATGAAGCAAGATCAAGCTGCTGATACTCTCCAGGGTAAGAGACTCATGGATAGACGAACACGAAACCTGCAGATTTCCACAGACGTTTAGTCCATCATCGAGTCTATTTATTTACTTTTTATTTTGTATGTAAATTTATATTCATTAGGTTATTTAATTAATTTCAGTAATATTGTTGACTGACAATAAAATGTTATATGATTTATTTACAGTGCAGTTTGTAGAGTCATGTTTTCTGTTCTTAAGTAGATTTGTTATATATGAGACTTGTGCTTTGCTTACCAATTAAGTTTATCTAATTGGATTTGTATTGTAAACATAAAATATTATTATTTTTCAAGTTAAAAAGTTTTTTTCATATATTAAGTTTTTAGTTATGATACTACACAATTCTCCTCAGAAATAGCAAAAAATGTCTGAAGGTTCTGTCTGGCCCTACTCATCTCAATCTGTCAGACTGACTCTTACAAATAAGTCGAGACTAAATCTCTCTGTTTCTTTGCTCCTGTGTTTAGATGAACTGTCCTTCATTAATCAGCTTAAATGTAGCCTGAAGAAGAAATATCAACGTGTGTTTGAAGGAATTGCTCAGCAAGGAGACTCCACACTTCTGAATAACATCTACACAGATCTCTATATCACTCAGGGTGCGAGTGAACAGGTCAACACTGAACATGAGATCAGACAGATTGAAGCTGCTTCCAGACGTCATCAGTCACTAGAGATACAGGTTGAATGCAAACATTTGTTTGAAGCAGCTGAACAAGACGAGCAGATCAGAACTGTCCTGACAAAAGGAGTAGCTGGCATTGGGAAATCAGTCTCTGTGCAAAAGTTTGTTCTAGATTGGGCTGAAGGAAAAGAAAATCAAGACATCAGCTTCATATTTCCTCTTCCATTCAGAGAGATGAACTTAAAGGAGAAAGAAAGACAAAGTTTAAAAGACCTCATAACTCAGTTTTTCCCAGAGACTAAAGGACTGAACCTTACAAGAAGCACACGATTCAAAGTCCTGTTCATCCTTGATGGATTGGATGAATGTCGTCTTCCTCTGAACTTTGCTGGTAATAAGACGTGTCGTGATGTATCTTCAGCAGTCTCTCTGGATGTTCTCCTGACGAACCTCATCAAGGGAAATCTGCTTCCTTCTGCTCTCATCTGGATCACCAGCAGACCAGCAGCTGCCAGTAAGATTCCTGCTGACTGTATCGACCGGCTGACAGAGATACGAGGATTCAATGATGCCCAAAAGGAGGAGTACTTCAGAAAGAGACTCACAGATCAGAATCAGGCCAGAGAAATCATTGATCACATTAAACAGTCAAAGAGTCTCTTTATTATGTGCCACATCCCAGTCTTCTGCTGGATTTCAGCCACTGTTCTCCAGAACATACTGAAACTGAAACACAGGGCTCATGCTGAAACACTGCAGGAACCTCCCAAGACTCTGACACAGATGTACACACACTTTCTCCGCTTTCAGATCCAGCAAAGCAGAAGGAAGTATGATGGAGAAAACACAGCAGATGTCTCCTGGGATCCAAACCTCATCCTTTCACTGGGGAAACTGGCCTTCCAGCAGCTGGAAAGAAACAATGTTATCTTCTATGAGAGCGATCTGAAAGACTGTGGCATTGACGTCTATAAGGTATCGGTGTACTCAGGCATGTGTACCCAGATCTTTAAGAAAGAGACAGGATTTGTTCTTTATACCATGTACTGCTTTCTTCACTTGAGCATTCAAGAGTTCATTGCAGCCCTTTATCAACATCTGGACAGCGAGAGAAAGCGTGGATTTATTTTTAGACAGAAAAGCAAAAATAAAGTCATGACTGATTTCCTGAAGACAGCAGTAGACAAGGCTCTGGAAAGTGAGAATGGACATCTAGACCTTTACCTTCGCTTTCTTCTCGGTCTGTCACTCCAGTCTAATCGACAACTCTTACGAGGCCTGTTGACACAGCAGGATGACAGAGACCAGAGCAAAGAGGAAATAATTGCCTACATCAAGCAGAAACTTGAAGGGAATCTGTCTCCAGAGAGATCCATCAATCTGTTCTACTGTCTGAATGAACTGAACGACCAAACTCTGCTGAAAGAGATTCAGTCTCACCTCAGTAGTGGATGTCTGTCATCTGCTCGCCTTTCACCTGCCCAGTGGTCTGCTCTGGTCTTTGTGTTGTTGACCTCAGAGAAGGAGCTGGAGGAGTTTGAGCTTCAGAAATTCCAGAGATCAGACGAGTGTCTCATCAGACTATCAGCAGTCATCAAAACCTCCAAAAGAGCTCTGTAAGTCAAAGTGCTTCTTTCTTTCATCTGTAGAAGTCCATCTATTATCCCAATGACAAAACTAACAGCATGGTCAAAGGTTAAATAAACGTAAGCCTTTTCTAGTGCTTCTGAAAAGCATTTTATTTATTAGAATTTATTTATATTTGTTTTTTAGCTCTGAATTTAATCTGCCCCCAATTTTAAGTGATCCTAAAATTTAGCCTGTATTTTTAATTGTAAGAATGGATCACATTCATCATTTATGACTTAATTTAGAGTTTTGATCTATATCTGTTCCCATTCTCTTCAGTTATACGTTCACTAGGGATCAAACATTGCTCAGACTTTCAGTCCGGGTTTTGCGTGTCTTCTCACAGACAGTATGTCGATGTCCTAAAGTTAGTCAGAGGATGTTGAGTTAGCTAATACTTAAATATTCTGGTTGCAAATTGCTAATCCAAATTGACTTAGCCACCTCTAGACAACTTGCTAATTTCAGTGATTAGATGATTAAAGATCTCCATGCTGTCGTGTCAAAACGACTCTGTACAGTCTCTAGAATCAAAAGTCTAACCATGTCACATCATAAAGGTAGCGCAGACTCCACGTAATCTACTGGATATAAATGATTTCAGCAGGTTGCACACCAGAAGTGTCGCTCGGCGTCGCGCAGCGCCATGCATTTTAAAATTCTAAACATAGGTTTCTATCAGGGTACACACCGGCGCCGCAAGTCACTGGCTGTCGCAGGGCCGGCCCTTGGCATAGGCAGTATAGGCAATTGCTAAGGGCGCAGTACGTCCAGGGGGGCGCCAGAAATGGGGGAAGAAAAAAAAAAGTAACTTCCACTATACTTAAAACTAGTTGGTATCACTTTAGAAAAGAATAAGCCCACATTAATTTAACTGCATAGCCTACTAAGTAGTAGTAGTATAATAATAATAAAACCTACTCGCCTAAGACGCCCCCCTCTGAATAATTAGACTGTACCTGCTACGGTGTTCATTTTTTTGATGGGTCAACATGCTTAATATGTCAAAACGTCCCAAACTGTCTAGTGCGCAGGGGAGGCAAAAAAGAAAAGAAGATGAGGAAAAACGCGACAAAGACAGAGGTAATGTTACGACAAAGATGATTACTTTACTGTATCCGTGAATGATAACGCCATTAATTAGCTTGACACATACTTGTCAACTCTCCCCGGTTTTCCCCGCTATCATCAAGTTTAAGGATTTCCTTGCCCCGTATGTTTAAACGTTCTATGAATAGTGAAAGTACCGTCAAAACAGAGCCGATTTCAAATGTGTTATAATTGCAAGAGCTGTGCAAGAGAATTGTGCTTTCGCTATAGTTTGGCTTGAAAGCACGTTGATAAAAATGTCTGCATTCACTTTTTTCCCGTTAAAGCTGTGCGTCGATCGACGCAACCCCTGAATCAGTGTATGCATGCAGTCTGACTACTGGACGTGCTCTGTATGATAAACTGTTCCGCTTCTGTACACGCAATTTAAAGAGGAGCGAAAGTTTGGCATTCTTTGGGGATTTATGTGTGTTTAAACAGACACATACATTTAATAATATGTAAACATGTTTGTTCTGCTTGTATTATTTTAAACCCCAATTTTCTTTTGCTAAATGAGCACAAACAGTTACTAAACTAATGCATTCATTAGCCTATAGATCTGTGCATTCATACAGTGACACCTCTGTTATCAAAAAAACAAAATGACAGATTGCTGCTCTTCACTAAATAACTATAGTAATGCTAATCAATATTTAAATACAGTAAAAAGTGAATGGGATTTTATAACTTGATTTATTTTCTGTATAGGCCATTGATTTTAATACCCCCATCATTTCTTTCTCAGGCAAATGTGTAAATATTAGATCTTTTCAGCAGCATTAGGCGTTATTACGTTAATTGCATTGGCATGGTTATCTGATGTTTTCCCAGCTTGTAGTAGTCAATCAAAATGCTCTTGATTTTAACCTTAGTCGTAAGCTTTTGTTGTGTTACAGTTCATAGTGTATAAAGTGCATTTATCAAAAACTGTACATCAATGTTAGAGTGCACATCATTGTTGTTAGAGCATAGCTTAGCATGACCACATGGTATATTATGCTGCAATTTACTCTTTTTTTTTTTGCTTTCTGCTAATTAGCATTTCACTGTAATGACAATAAAATTTGAATTGTTACTTATATGAATTACTAATATGTTATATCAGAAAAAGTACATAGTGTATTATACAGTAGTCTACTTCATGCTTGTATCTTTAGGTTTTTCATTTATATTATTTCATCTTATTTTATTTTTGAAATCACGTGTTTATCATTAGACTGGTGTCGCATACTCCTGTCTTCAGATGCGCTGCTGAGGTTTCTCAGTCCTATCGGTGCAAATCCTTCTTTTTAAGTATTTTGAATGTACAATTGCTTAATTTAAATAAAAGAATGTCCAAGACAAAGCTATTTAGTTTCTTATGAGTATATGAATGTACTGCGATGCGACGGGGCGCCACCTGAAATCTTGCCTAGGGTGCCAAATTGCTTTGGGCCGGGCCTGGGCTGTCGGCAGCGCCCAGCCTCGACTCAGGACGCAGTTCATATTTCAGCCGCGCCATAGAGCGACATCTGATCAGTATCATGTTAAATATTATGCGAATGTGCGCGTCTGGTGTGTAATACTTTATACTGGCATGTGGGCGCCGTGTCGTGGCGCTTCTGGTGTGCGACCTGCTTTAGGGCGCTTTCACACTAGCACTTTTGGTCTGCACCTGAGTCTGTTTGACGTCATAGTACAGTACGTTTAGCTAGTGTGAACATGTTTTCTGAACTCGTATGAGCACCTGTGAATCGTACCCGAGTCCGTCTGAAAGAGGTGGTCTGGGGTACGGTTCATGCGAAATCTGGTACGGTTCACTTCTGATGTGAATGCAATCATACCAAATAACGGAAATGAACCGCCAACTGTACAACAAACTATCGTTCTCATAACATTCCTTCGTGTATGTTTGTGTGTGTGACATTTCGTATCTTGGTGACAAGTGTGACTGAGACAGGGAAAACACAGTGATACACAGTGATGTTTGCTTGTCTCCTCCAAAAACAGCTCCTGCAGACACTGTGTGATGTTCTGAATGTTTATAATATGTTTGCAGCAGATAGACACGAGTAGCTTACTGTATATCCAAAACCAAACGACTCAGTAAAAGCAGAATGATCATGATGTGCGGCGCTTGCTTGCGTCACCGTCACTTACACTCAAAAAAAAAATTGTTGAATGAACATGATTTAATCGTGGCACCCTTTATACATCTAATCCAACCAAGTAAACCTGAACTGCTTTAAGCATGTTTTATGAACACAAAGCACATTTGTAGATAAAACATGGTTTCAATATGTCAGTCTAACTTCTTTGCAACTAATTGACTCAAAAAGTTTGTATTGTGTTATTCTAATTAAAATGATTCTAATTTACTCAATGTAACACTAAAGCTTTACTTTAACAAAATTATGTCTTGTTAAATCAGCTAGTAAATTTCCTGTTCAATATTGTTGTTTAAATTCATTTTCTTGTCGGCTTAGTCCCTTTATTAATCCGGGTCACCACAGCGGAATAAACCACCAACTTAACCAGCAAGTTTTTTTACACAGCAGATGGCCTTCCAGCCGCAACCCATCTGGGAAACATTCACACACACACACACACTCATACACTACGGACAATTTAGCTTACCCAATTCACCTGTACCGCATGTCTTTGGACTGTGGGGGAAACCGGAGCACCCAGAGGAAACCCACGCGAAGGCATGGAGAACATACAAACTCCACACAGAAACGCCAACTGAGCCGAGGTTCGAACCAGCAACCTTCTTGCTGTGAGGCGAACGTTTTTAAAATTACAATACTATGAAGCAAGATTTAAAATTAAGTAAATCAAAACAAAAAGGACAGAAAACATGTTATATATATATATATATATATATATATATATATATATATATATATATATATATATTTTTTTTTTTTTTTCTTTTATTATAGCCTTTAGCAGGCACCAATCACATTTAAACAAATTTCTTCTTTAATATTCTGATACAAAATGTTATATAATATCCAAAATTGTAATATGTAATAAAAGATGTATAAGAAACATTTAGCCAACAAAATAACCTTGGCTCTTAAGAAAACTGATCCCCTTCATTTTTTTACCAATTGAGTTTAAACAGCTTTCTTTACTTTGGTACTCCTATTCAAAATGTAAAAGTATAAAATGTACAGGAAACATATAGCCAACAACATAACATGCATAACATTCAAGCTCTTGGGAAAACCAATTCCCAAACTGTGCCGAAAACACGCGGTGATACTTCTTCTTGTTGTTTTCGTATGGTGACATCCAAACGCAATACCGCCACCTACTGATATGCGTGAAGTGACTCTCCAGAGTGAGAGTTGTCGATTTGAAGCGTCTCAGTCTCATTGAATCAACATGTTCTGATCAAATTCATTTGATTATTTCTTGATTCAGTTTCAAATAACATGATTTAATCATTTAACATATGTAAACTTGATTTGTTCATTTCAATCTGACAAATTTTTATTTTGTAAATCCAATACATGCCTAGTTGATTTTTTTGAGTGTAAAAATGGCCGTAAACAAAACAGCAGCTCGATGACGCAATCGTACCTGGTTCAGAAGGCAAAAAAGACAACGTGAACACAAACCAACCGAGGAGGTGGCAAGGGGGGACAATCGAACTTGGGTACGGTCCAGGCAATTGAACCAAGTGTGAAAGCACCCTTAATGGTGAGTAAATGTTTAGGAGAACTATCTCAAAGCAAACAGCCATTAAATGACATTGTCTATTAACGGAAATTGCACAAAAGTCAGCTATAAAATGAAACAGCACCCAAAAGTCCTTTCTGGTGAGAGTTGAATGATCACACTGATTTTTTAATTTTTTTTTTCCATTCTGAAATGAATGTGTCTGCTCTGATTGGTCAGCTAATGTATTGTGCTGTGATTTGTCGATTGGCTTCACATCACCAGGAAAAGTGTCACGGCTCTACAAGCATGCGCTTTTGTGCTGTGTAAATCCTATCAGTCAGAGTAGCTGTTAGCCGTATCAGTGTGAGCCTGAATCAGACAGAAAATGACACAGAGGACACAGCTGAAGCTCACGCCTGCTCTCTAAAATATCATCTGACAAGAGTCTTTCACATATTTTCAGAATAAGTATGTGAGAGTCATATGAAACATTCTCATATCTTTTGCAGTGTTGACTGGGCGGGTTTTTAATAGCTTCTGGGCTGGAATCAGTCAGCTCCATCTGGCAACACTGATCTTTTGTGAGTTTGTTATCTGAGATGAACAATGAATTAAAAAAAATTCTGTCCTGTGTGTTAGGAGTTTATAAAAGAGTTGGGCTATTGGAACATCTGAGGGAAGCCATTTAATTGTGTTTCATAGACACTAAAACTATTAAATGCTAAAATCAGCAGATGTGCTCACTAATTAGTGAAGTTAAACCAGTTACTACAGTCAGATGTGCTTCAGACTATTAAACACACCATTAACACAAACATATTGTGTATGTCCTCTACACAGGCTACAAAGCTGTAATCTCACTGTTCAGTGCTGTGAGAGTTTGTCTTCAGCTCTACAATCCTCAAACTGTGTGCTGAGAATGCTGGACCTGAGTAACAATGACCTGCAGGATTCAGGACTGAAGCTTCTCTCTGATGGACTGAAGAGTCAATACTGTAAACTGGAGACACTGAGGTAAATGATTCTCCACTCTACAATAACTACAGTCAGACAGTTTCATATTAGAGCTTTTCATGCTTGAACATGTTAACCCTGGGTGATACTAAACCCCAGATATCAGGAATTATGGTTTATCAGTGATTATGTTTCACACTGCTCATACTATACCTGTAGTTAACCCTCAGGGGTCTGAGGTGATTTTGGGACCCCTGAGATGTTTTGACATGCCCTGACATCTGTGCTTATTTCAGCTACTTATTACACAGAAATGGCCAACATGTGTTTTATTTGTATTCAGGACAAATTGAGCTACAGTAATATGAGAGAAATATTGATGTACATGCTTGTGTTTTAGAAATAAATATATTGTGTGGTTAGTAGGTTTTGGAGAAAAAAAAAAAGCTGAAATAAGATCCAAAAACCACATCAAGGGTGCGTTCACATCTGTAGTTCGCTTCATTTGGTCTTGACCAACGCCAATAAATGATACATTATTGCATTTTCTGCCGTCTTTGGGTCGTTTTCACACCACACTGCCGGCTTTGGTCTGAACCAGTTGAAACAAACCAAAATGCAGTCATCAGACAAAATCCTCATCTCTCATTGGCCAGATGTTGTTGAACATGTTTCCTAAACTGCTTATTGATTGGTTTGAATTTATGTGAGGGAAAATGCCAATGAACTGCAGGTAAACAAAACCGGCAGACACAAAATGTGGTTTTTACTCTGGAGGGACGACTGCTCTGGCTGATTGTATGCCTGCTTTAGACAAACTATACATTTCTAGAATGAAGCGCGGCCGCGGCTAGAAAACAATGTTTTATGCATCGCTCATCACTTCAGGAGGAGACGTGAATTAATTTTGCTAAACTGCGACATGGTCATCTTGCAGAAATATTACCAACGATCCATCAGGTAATGTTTTCCCCTTTCTCTCTCTGTTGGTAAAGCGCTGTCAACAAATATTTTTCCTCCATATCCCATAATGCACAGCGCATCGGCCTACGGCAGCTGAATTAGTTCAAAAGTCGCAGTACTTTTTGCAATTGGACCTGTTTTAGTGCGGATCAAATTCTCACCACAAACAAACCGCTGCGGGGTTCGTTTGAAAGCGTACCGAGACCACCTCTTCAAGCAGGTCTCGGTACGCTTATTTGGTCCGCTTTTGGTGCGCACTCGAGTACGATTGCTGCATTCTCACCTGCACAAACGAACCGCACCAAAAGGGGAAACAAACTTTAGTGCGATTCAATCGAACTAAATATGGCTGGTGTGAAAGCATCCTGAATGTGCCTGAACAATACTTTAGAGTAAGCAGTCTTGTAGACTAGAATATTTACTGCACAATTATGTGAAAATTATTCTGTTCTCTCATTTAGAGAAAACATTACAATAATCTACATTTTGTTAAGTTTGTTTTGGGTGATCTCAGCTGTATGTGTGAGTGACAATGCTCATGAATAATTCACACCTGAGAGACAACAGACACTCCCCCACTCACCCATCAAGGGCAGTGTACAGCAATGTCCATCTGCAGAAGCTAGCCCAAACTCAATGCTTGTTGTGTTACTGCTGTGTGACCGTGTAAACACTCTGGGTGAACAATATCCAGTGCTCAGCATATATAAGTACACCCCTCACTAATCTCTCTTTTACATTCATATTGTAATAGGAAGCTCTACAGTATTATATTTGTGCATATACAATAGATTAGCCGAATCTGGAGCTCATCTAAACAAATAATTTATGATAACGGTCCAAAAACTAGTACAGACAAATTTATGTGTTATAGAAAAATATTAAATACAAATAAAAAAGAGGAAAAAACAAGAGAAGCTAAACAATGGAAGAAATAGCAATATTTAGCCTGAATTTAATTGTATTATTTTTCAATTTCTGAATCTGTTTGGTGACTATGATCAATATGATGAATCTAAATATCATTGTCCTAAATAAATCTGTTTAATAAATGTGTTCTGTTTAAATGCAGCAGAATACACTGCCTATATTGACTGAGAAATGGAGGAAAGTCTTGGTTTTCAGAATGGGCTGTCCTCCATTTTGCTGAGCGCTGTATGTGACTTATTCAGCCGCACATATAATATATATTTGAAAATGTGTTCGCCCAACTCGGTAACACTTTATAATAACTACACTATGAATCATTTATTAAGCATTAGCAAATAGTGAATTCATTATCTGTTAAGCATTAACTCTACATTAATAAACGTTAGTAAGCAGTTTATAACTGTAGCTACAAATGCTGTATTCTTGACTTACTACCACATGTATAATGAGCTTAATAATTGTACTTTCATACTTAGTTAAAGAGCCCATATTATGGGTTTTTGAAAATTCCCCTCCATGTAGTGTGTAACACAGCTCTAAGTGAAGTGAAGTATCCAGCTAAGGCTTAAATCTGTAAGAGTACAGTGTTTAAAACGGTTGATTAATCTATGAAGGAGTCGACTCATAGTGCTTCAAACGAGTCGCCTTGATACCGAGTCATTAGGTGTTTCGCCATGACGTACAAACGAAACCAAGTTATTCACATGCACGCGCAAACCCGGGAGATTCAAACCTGAGGCCCCGCCCTCTGACGCAGAAACCCAGACACACACCCACAAACACACGCACACAAACATGCCGGTCGATTGAAGTCACACTGCAGATGGATATTATCGAGCCTCTTCCCAAAGATGAAACCTCAGCATTATAACCAAGCAGTTGGAAACTACTGGAAACTTCTGCAAACTACATGCTACAAAGAATACTTCATCTGCGTTTGTTAAAGGAAGAATCAGTAAAGAGTAACTTACTGATGGACGCCAGGATGGGGCTCTTTCTCCATTTCTCAAGTGTAAGTACATGTGATTAAAGTTGTTGCCTCGTTGACTCTAGCTTGCAAATGTATTTAGTTGTGATTTGTTACTTGTAACCGCGTGTACTGTATCAGGTTAACTGGCTATATTCTCTTATCGCGTGCAAACTCGACAGTTTTTGCTCAATAAAATAGTTAATGCTCTGAATTTTCAAGTCCATCGACTGTATTTACATTGACCCACTGGCAGCTAAAATCCGCGCCTACACTATTGAGCGTTTATGAACTGTGATTACTTTTGTATTGCTGATTAGCTGTTGTGCATTTTACTCTCTGACTGAAGGCAGTTGACCAATCGCGACAGACTGTCATTGGTCCAATCAGCGATCATTTCAATAGTTTATTAATCATTTACTAACTCATTCTGAATTATGTTAAAAACCTCAACTACTCTTAAATACAACTGGTTTGTAAATAATGCAATACTTCATTTAGTAATGAAAAATAAATCATTAACAAAGTATAAAAGTACAATTATTAAGCACATTATAAATTTGGTTGTAAGTCAAGAATACAGCATTTGTAGCTGCAGTTATAAACTGCTTACTAACGTTTATTAATGTAGAGTTAATGTTTAACAAATAATGAATTCACTAAATGTTAATGCTTAATAAATGATTTATAGTGTGTAGTTATTATAAAGTGTTACCCCAAACTCTCTTGTGCATTAATCCAGCATTTAATAATCATTTCTGAATGAGTCTGAGACACTGAAGTAGAGGAATGACAAACGCTTTAAACACAAGAATAAATCATATTTAAACATGAAAAACAATTACTGTAAATCTAAATCATATTTGAAGAACTTTAATATAGATTTCACTAATAGTTGCAGTCTTAGTTCACTGTTTGAAAACTTTAACAGGTTCAACTACAGTAAAATAACTAAAAAATATATATAATAACAGGTGTTACATGTGTCTTGCTCTGTACACTTCTACAGATGATGTCGAGTCCTTGTTGAGTGTGTGAGTGTGTGTGTTTGCTGATGTGATCAATAAGGAGAGCTAATCAGGATGTGTGTGTTCATCACTGCTGTTGATGAGCAGAAACAGCAGTCAGCATCTTCACAACACAAAGAGATGTGTGATTGTCCAACTGTGTGATGTGGACTATTGCTGTGTTTGTAGATTGTCTGGCTGTATGGTGACAGAGGAAGGCTGTGGTTTTCTGTCTTCAGCTCTGACTTCAAACCCCTCACACCTGAGAGAGCTGGATCTGAGCTACAATCATCCAGGAGATTCAGGAGTCAAGCTGCTCTCTGAACAACTGGAGGATCCAAACTACACACTGGACAAACTCAAGTATGTGGAGCAGCACTGGCCTTGTGCTTTTACACGGAATGGCTTTAAAAAGACACTAGAAAGCTCTTTTGTGATCAGCTTCAGTTTTCTGTGAGGGTTATGGGGTGAGGACAGACAGAAGATACAGCTTGTCGAGTATTCCAGTCATGTCTATGAAGAGCAAATCATTGAGTGTGAAATGAATCTCCTCTGTAAATGTTGGAGTGTATTGGCTCAGTTACAGTGACATTAAGCGGGACACACTGTACAGTTTCAGCATTTGAGCTGAGCAGAGAAACTTCTTCCTCCATTTCTGCTGAAGAATCCTACAATATCAGGTCAGGAATAGGGTTGGGGATTGAAGATGGATTCAGATTCTGGAATCAGACACTTGGATTATTGTTCAGACTCTTGATCTAAAATCAACATCTGGATTCCTCTTCTCTGTGCACACATGTGTATTTTTCACTTGCTAATCTGTCAGGAACTTGGGCGCTGGCGAGCAGCTTTAATAATCTGAACATAGTTTAGAGATGGACTGCAACATGTGCTCAAAGGCTGCATGTGATGAAGAACGATGGCAAAGCTAAGTGTGATCACTGTAATAAATGAATGTTGCAGCAGGGTGTCTCCATCAACATGAGCAGTATCTGCGCTCGCTTCACCAACAGCAGAGGAAAAGAACGCACTGTGTTACATTCATTGTGCATCCCGGCTCAACCAACAAGTGTTGTGTGTTTTAGCTCAAGAGTTTGGAGCGTGTAGCTGAGTAGCTCAGTGCTAGCTTTAGCTTATTAGCTGAGGGGGAAACTAAACAGCTCATTCTCTCCATCTGTGTGTGTTTACAGTCTGGATCATGGAGGACACACGAGGATTACAGCAGGACCGCGCAAATGTAGGACTACACACACACACACACTCGCGCACACACACTCTCACTCACACACACACACACACACACACACACACACACACAGCTGTGGTTATAAATGTGTGTGTTCTTGTGTTCAGATGTCTGTTTCTTCACTCTGGATCCAAACACAGCAAACACTCATCTCATTCTGTCTGAGGAGAACAGAGAGGTGAAGAGTGTGAGAGAGAATCAGCCGTATCCTGATCATCCAGACAGATTTGATCATTATTCTCAGGTGTTCTGCAGAGAGAGTGTGTGTGGACGCTGTTACTGGGAGATTGACTGGAGTGGATCTGGTGTGTGTATATCAGTGTCATATAAGAGCATCAGAAGGAAGGGAGAAGGTTTTGAGTGTGTGTTTGGATATAATGCTCAGTCCTGGAGTTTGTTCTGCACTCCCTCCAGTTTCTCATTCAGTCACAATAACACACGCACTGATCTCCCAGTGAAGCCGCTCAGCAGGAGAATAGGAGTGTTTGTGGATCACAGTGCAGGAACTCTGATCTTCTACAACATCTATAGAGACACAATGAGCCTCATCCACTCAGTCCAGACCACATTCACTGAGCCGCTCTGCCCTGGGTTTGGGTTTGGTTATTATGGATCATCAGTGAAACTGAGCTGAAGACTAACGAGAAATTTACCCAGAATCCTCTCAGTCAGCAGCACTGTGTGTGTGTGTGTGTGTGTGTGTGTGTGTGAGAGAGTCTGTATTTCTGTGTGTGCATGCATGTGTAACCGGTTCTGCGTTGTGTTTTCTTTGTTTTATTAAGGAATAACCAGTCGGAGATCTGCAGTTGTGACGGCTCTTTACTCACTGAGAATAAACCAAAAAGCACAGCTTTTACAGTGTGTCTTCGCCCTTACAGCTTTACTCTCCCATGCATAGTCAGTGCAGAAAGGGAAGAGGTAGAGAGAGAGATAGAACAAAACTCCAAACAATATTAACAAAGTGACAAAACATGCCTGAGAATAAACCAAAAAGCACAGCTTTCACAGTGTGTCTTCGCCCTTACAGCTTTTCTGTTAAAGTAAAGTGCAATGCATTTAGCATTCACATGCTTCAGTTAGGCTAAAGTCAATCAAAACCTCAATTTAAGTGATAACACAAAAATAATGAAATATATGTGAAAAATAAAGGTATAAATATTATTTAAACATGAAAACTAGCTTTAAAAGTTATTTATAAAGTAAAGATGATTAAAGATTAATTGGAGCTTAGCAGACACCCACCTCTCCCATGCATAATCAGTCCAGAAAGGGAAGAGGCGGGCGCAAAACAGGAAATTAAACAGCGTGAGCTCCCTTAGAAATTTAAAGGAAAAGACACACACTAACAAACACCTCAGGTACACTTACTAACACATTAGATAAAATACATATTTTGTGTAATTCTATACTTAAAGCGAATTATAATTTTCATACCTGTTACACTCACCCCCCTAGAATTACACAAAATTCTGAGAAAACATGAAAAACTCTGTACACTGGTCATAAGAATTACTTGGTCCACACACCAAAAATATGTGAAGACAGGCAGCATTAAAAGCTACCCTATTAAAGGATAAAAATGTTTAGAAATTGGCCAAATTTCAGCACATTTTATAGACATTATCAAGGTGCCCATTACACCTTGTAAACTTATACCACAGTCCATTAAAGAAAGATATCAGAAAGATAGGAGAAAAACACTCAATTCCAAAAACTCCAGGAATTTGGGGCTGAAATTTAAATTCAGACATGAATAACTGCAGACCCAGAATCTGAACTCAACAGGGTTTCAATTTGAACCATTGATTCAATAAGTCTACACACTGGTTTAATAATCCTCCCAAACCTGGTAGAGTAATGATCAGCTGCATTTGGATCTACTACAGGATTCTGTACAACAGGTAAGACACAATCAGGGAGAGACTGTGGGGGAGACAGGGTTGCACCAGCACCAGCCACAGTGCAGTCATCAGCCACAGGCACTGGAAGAGGTGAATTTGGCACCTGTTGGCTAGGCAATTGAGAATGCACCCATGAACTAGTGCGGTCATCATTGCATGTAGCAGCATTGGAGACATTGGACATGCAGTCAACTTGTGAGAGGCCCTCAGCCTCATTCAGTCCCTCATCTGTGTCCTCAGCAGGCTCAATCCCTTCAACATCAGAGCAAATTTCACTGTTTGTTCGGGCAATTAGACCATCAGAGCCTGTTAAGTCTGACTGTTGAGGGACACTGCAGGTAAGTGATCCAGCAACCTCCAGACCAGGATCATCAGAGTCTGTATTAGGCATGGGGAGAAAGTTCACTTGCAAAAGTAGATTGCGATGCACTGTACGCTCAATACCAGCTCTGTCACTGATCTTATTGACATGTATGGATGGTTTTGCAGCAACAACAGTGTATACAACAGGTTCCCATTTGTCAGCAAGTTTTCGTTTCCCCCTACATCCCTTGTTGGCTACAAGCACTTGGTCACCGATGGCAAGAGGTAGGCCTTTTGCTCTTTTGTTGTATTGACTGGACTGGTGTCTTTGTGAGCTGAATTTGTCTGTGCTACTGACATCGCAGCCTGAAGGTCACTAATGAGCAACTGAACGTACTGGTCGTAATCACAGATGGAGTCATCTCGCAGAACACTCTAAAACATTAGGTCCACTGGCAGCCGTGGCACTCTGCCAAACATCAAATAAAAAGGGGCAAACCCTGTTGTTTCGTGCACTGTGCAATTGTACACAAATGTCATGGTCTGTACCATCTGCGGCCATTTCTGCTTAGGTCTAGGTGGAAGAGACCTCAGCATGTTACCTAGTGTTCTGTTAAATCGCTCAGTACCACCATTCCCCATCGGGTGGTAGGGAGTGGTTCTAGACTTGTCGATGCCTGCCAGCGCAAGAAACTCAGCCATCAATTCACTCTCAAATGAAGCTCCCTGATCAGAATGGATGCGTTGGGGAAATCCATAAACACAGAAGAAGCTATCCCACAGTTTCTTGGCTACTGTTTTTGCTGTCTGGTCCTGACATGGAAAAGCATGTGCTAGTTTCGTGAAGTGATCTGTGATCACCAAAACATCCACAGATTTATTGTGTCGGTCCTTAGCAGACCAGAAGTCAATGCAAACGAGCTCCAATGGGGCTGTGGTTTTAATACTCTCCAAAGTGGCTCTCGCAGCAGGCTCAGGAGTTTTGCTGAAGACGCACCTGGGACACTTCTTCACATAATCCCGCACATCACGCTCTATATCAAGCCAGAAAAACCTCTGACGTGCCAAGGCTAAAGTGCGTGGTTGCCCTTGATGACCAGCCAGGTCGTGAAGGCCAGAAAGAGCTTGACGTTTCAAAGATTCAGGTAAGATGAACTAAAACCTCTTATGTTTCGTGAGCGGGTCTTTAATTGCTCTGTACAAGATTCCATTAAGCACTGAAAGTTTGTCCCACTGCCTAAGGATCCGTAACACATACAGGTGTTCATTAGCCCGTTCACGTCTTGATGGTCTGCGCTTTCTATCGATGTAATAACACACTCTAGCAATGACAGGGTCTTTGTGCTGATGGTCTTGCAAGTCAGCAAGAGAAAGGGAATGAAACACTTCATCACTGTTGATCAAAGAGTCAAGATGTTCTGCAATTGATGCTGCTCTACATTCAGTAACTGTTTCCCATTCATCGCAGGAGGCAAGAATGGAAGACACGTCATCAGCGGACATTGATATATCCAGCCCAATTTCAACAGGACCTGATTCCACTGATTGCGGTTGACAGATAAGTCTGAACACTTCTTGAACATTTCCATCGTCAACACTGTGCACATGTCTCAAAAGATCTGAATAGGGCTCTGACAAAAGCCGCTGACTCACTGGCCTGGTGAACGGATCCCTACTGAGTGCATCTGCCACAACGTTAAGATTCCCAGGAACATACTTGATCTCAAATGAATATGGAGCGAGTTTCGAGACCCAGCGCTGCTCACATGCATCCAGTTTTGGCTTGGTCATGATGTATGTCATTGGATTGTTATCCGTCCACACTGTAAACTCATGGCCTTTAAGCCAGTGACTGAACTTGTCACACAACGCCCACTTCAGAGCCAAGAATTCCAATCTGTGTGCAGGATATTTTGTCTGGCTGCGACTCAGAGCCTTGCTAGCGAACGCTATCGGTCTCGCCTTGTCCTCTCCAACCGGAACTTGAGAGAGCACAGCTCCTAAGCCATCCAACGAAGCGTCAGTGCAGAGTAAGAAGGGACGTTCAAAATCTGGATGAGCCAGCACTACACTGTCAACAAGGGCCGTCTTTAATTCACTAAAGGCCGAATCACAGTCTGGGGTCGAGTCCTGAGGTGTCAACTCCCGAAAAGTGCCTGCTTTCCTACCGCAACCAGCATTTTTCGCAGAACGTTTCTGGCCAGTGGTCAAATTGAATAAGGGCCTGGCGATCCGTGAACAATTTGGGATGAAGGCTTGATAATACAGGACCATACCAAGAAATGATCTGATTTTCTTTTGTAATGGTGTGACTCTGTCATCCTTCATCAAATCCTCTTTTTGAAAAGCAGAGATTACTTTCACTTTCTCTTCATCAACAGAAACACCAGTACTATCAATCACATGTCCCAGAAACTTTACAGACTTTCTCAGAAAGTGACACTTTTTAGGAGCTAGCTTCAGGTTGCTGGATCTCAATCGAGAAAACACGATCTCCAGGCGATTTAGTGCCTCTGATTCAGATGGAGCAAAGACTAACAAATCGTCCAGGTAACAGAGCAGACTGGTAAAGTTGAGGTCACCAAAAACACTGAGCATCATGCGCATAAAAGACGCAGGGCTATTGCAAAGGCCCTGTGGGAGACGATTATACTCGTACAGCCCCATGGGAGTAGTAAAGGCAGTGTGTCGTCGGTCAGAGTCATGGAGTGGGATGTTGTAAAACCCTGAAGTCAAATCCATGGTGCTGAAGAAGGCATTACCCCCTAGGGCAGCGAGACAATCTGATTGATGTGGTAAAGGGTGGGCATCTTTGACAGTTTTAGCATTGAGCCAGCGAAAATCAGTGCAAACCCTCAGATTACCGTCTTTTTTCCAGACCATCACTAAAGGTGATGCATAATCACTGACAGACTTGCTGATTATCCCTTTTTCCTCCATCTCCGACAACACTTCTCTCAGTTTTTGATAATGTGCAGGAGGGACGCGGCGATAGGGGAGACGGAATGGGCGCTCATCAAAGAGATGAATCCTGTGCACAAAATCCTTTGCTTCTCTACAATCCAACTTATCTTTGGAGAAAACATCATGATATGACACCAGGAGAGCTGCGAGTTTTCTCTTCCATGACATAGAAACATCACATGCATCAATGTTAATGTCCCCCAGACCATAATCTTTCAACATCTGCACCGCATCAAGGGATGAGACATTTTCAGCGGGAAATGAATTGGGAACGTCACAAGAAGTTTTACTCAATCCCTGTGTGACAGTGAGATCTTCTACCGCCAGACAGGAGGAAACGTCGGCAAGTTTAGAGTTGCGACGAAGTGTCACTGGTGTTGGATTATTGTTAAGTATTTTCATTGGCACCCATCGATCACCCCACATGGGTGTTATTACTCGCCGAACCAGAATGTTCCTAGGGGCTGAGCGTGCAGTGGTTGGCTAAACAATTACAGTGCTTCCTGGAGAAACAGGGACGTTAGCTGGCATTTACCCCAGACCAGATACTCGCGTCTGGGAAGAAGAGTAACTGCTTGACAGAGCTTCACAGTTCCCAGCTTGTCAGGCTGTTTGGGGCCACACCAGCGGGAGATACAGGTAAGAAGTTCAAGGAATTGCTCACATTCAGGATCTCTATTATCACAGGAGGCAAGTTTCCAGTAGTCTTCACTCGATTTCATCTTCTGCAGTATACATTTAATAACATTGCTTCCAATTATGAACTCGTCTTTTTGTCCAGGCACCACAAGAGTTGGGACGACAAACTTAAATCCATAGATGACAACTTCCAAATCATACATGCACTTTGGCTGCGTTGTTAGTCCACCACATCCAACCAGAACAACATTCTTGGGAATCTCTTGATGTGAAAGGAGACCACTAGCTTGCAGCTTGGCCTCACCCTCTTCACTGAGCGTGCAAGACATACTACCAGAGTCCAATAACCCCTTTAATATGTGCTGGCCACCAACTGTAACAGGAGCATAAAACAACTCACTCGCTCCATTCACTCTCTGTGACCCCACATATAAAACAGTTTTGTCTTCTGGCAATAACTTACAGCAATTCATGAAAACATTTTGCGCATCTGCTGGATCTGTGAGGGAGTTTACATTAAATTTGCCCATGTTGCCCCTCTCGTCACATGGGCTGGTTAGTTAGTAATGGGCAGTATCTGAAGGAGTCACAGGGTAGGCAGATTTAGGGCAGTCACTTTTAAAATGGCCAGGGCTGAAACAGAGACGACACAGTCTGTGACGTCTACAATGCAAGTATGTGGTGTGTTCCTTTGACTTACAGACTCTACATGGGGGATTTAAGTCGTTCTTGAAGTCTGCAGCTTTGCCTACGTGAACCTGACTGGGTGACGTTAAAGAGGCAGTACACAGTGATAGGACTCTATCCATCATGCCAACCATGTGTTGAAAGCTGGTGTCGGGAGAGAATGGAACAGCATTGGGATTAATAGAGACAGGGGGAAGAGACTGAGCAGGTGTAGGTGCAGGCTGGCGAGGTGGACTGGACACACAATCATAGCTAGTTGAAACAGTGCACTGGCTACAAGCAGACAGAGGCAATTTGTGATTCGTTCTGGATGAAACTCGTTTCAGATCTCTCTGATGATTATCCAGACGCTCCTGAACTTCAGCGGCAGTCCATCTCTCAGCCGGTTTGAACTGAAAAGACAGAGCAAGACTTGGGTCTGGACAATGTGAAATGAACATCATGACAGCTTCAGCAGCAGGATCCTCAATGCTCTTATTACGTCTATGCAAGCACTCATCAGCAACATCTATGGCCTTGTTAAGGCGTATCCAGTAATCCATGGGACTTTCGTTTGCTCTTGGGACAGTATTATAAAAGTCAGCCATGGGCATATTTGAGTAAGCCAATTCACTAAAGTTGTGTTTTAATATGTCAAACACTGCACTTTGAAGTTTACTGGCACTCAGTTCAGGGCGGCTTCGCAGGGACACCTTAACAACATCTCTCGCTCTGCCAGCTAGTCTGCTCATAATGAGATCACGAACTTCTGACTGTGTTTTGCACTCCATTCTGTTTAAATAGCTGCTCATCATATCTTCCCACTCATGGATGGTAAACGAATCACTTTTATCGCCCCTGAAGAATGGTGGAGGTGCAGTGTCTTTCTGAACTATAACTTTTAGGGTGGAACCATCAATGCTCTGACTGGGTTGTTCTGACAGAAGACGATTAGGCTGCACTGGGCTGGGCTGGTGCACAAGATTAAGGCTAGCTGAAATACTTTCACCTATTTTCTGAGCCAGATCTGAAATTATGCTACCTAAAGACTCAGGGGAAATAGCACGTTCAGCATCTGGGCGTGTGATAGGGGTGGAGCTAGCTGTTGGGCCTGCTGAAGCACCAATTGCTGAATCAATAGTATGCATACCGCCCAAACTCATATTAGCTAACCCCCTCCCTCTCCCATAACAACGAGGGTTTATTTCAGATACCTTCTCATCATGAAAATTGACAAGCCCACCACCCCTGCCCATTGGAAAGGTCACATTTGATGGCTTCACTGGACTAAAATCGTCTTTGTCAATATCCCCAAACATGTTTCAATTGTAAAATGCAAACACATAAAACATTAAGAATTATCACAAATTGAGACACTACAAAATAGATTTACCGCAAAATTTACCATAAAAGATGGTCAAATTTGATATCAAACTCACTCAATCAAACTTTAAGATGGAAAAAGTGTTCAAAGGGAGAAAGCTCTGTCACAAAAATATGATATTTTCTCATTCAAAGTCAGTCAGACACATTGCTGATTTAAAACAGTAACATTCAACAATTTGTTTCTCCAAGGATAAAGGATATGATGCACTGAGGTCACTCAAGCGTCCCACGCAGTCCTCACACAGTCAATCGCGGTTAAAAGGCAACGATGAACGACGATCAGCCTGTTTAGCGCGTCTCTGACGAAACAGTCTGCCCCGCGATGTCAAATGCTGCGCGCGCGATCTTCTTATCGCGAGCCAAAGCTGCTGCGAGCAATGGCGGTGAAGGATAAACCCGGAATGGATCGGCGATGCGGAGTCGTCACTCAACCAAGGCGATCTGCGAAGAGCTGATCAGATGATCCGGAATGGTCATGGGCACCACGTGTAACCGGTTCTGCGTTGTGTTTTCTTTGTTTTATTAAGGAATAACCAGTCGAAGATCTGCAGTTGTGACGGCTCTTTACTCACTGGGAATAAATCAAAAAGCACAGCTTTTACAGTGTGTCTTCGCCCTTACAGCTTTTCTCTCCCATGCATAATCAGTCCAGAAAGGGGGAGAGATGGAGAGAAAGATATAAGAAAACTCCAAACAATATTAACAAAGTGACATACCTGAGAATAAATCAAAAAGCACAGCTTTCACAGTGTGTCTTCGCCCTTACAGCTTTTCTGTTAAAGTAAAGTGCAATGCATTTAGCATTCACATGCTTCAGTTAGGCTAAAGGTAATCAAACCTCAATTTAAGTGATAACACAAAAATAATGAAATATATGTGAAAAATAAGGGTATAAATATTATTTAAACATGAAAACTAGCTTTAAAAGTTATTTATAAAGTAAAGATGATTAAAGATTAATTGGAGCTTAGCAGACACCCACCTCTCCCATGCATAATCAGTGCAGAAAGGGAAGAGGCGGGCGCAAAACAGGAAATTAAACAGCGTGAGCTCCCTTAGAAATTTAAAGGAGAAGACACACACTAACAAACACCTCAGGTATACTTACTAACACATTAGATAAAACACATATTTTGTGTAATTCTATACTTAAAGCGAATAATAATTTTCATACCTGTTACATATATTATTTTGTTACTCACACTGTATGTTTCCAAGACCACTAGTGAGTGAGTGTTTGGTTGTTTTTTCCTACGGCACTTCCTCAGGGCTCACCCGACCGGGTGTTTACTTTGACTTTTGCTTTTTCCAAGACTCGCTTCTCAATTAAGACTTGCATTTGTTCACTCTTTTTTTAACTCGTGACACACGTATTTTCTTTCTCATTTGTGTTTAAAGGTCTTTAGATTTTGGCATGATGTCTAGGTTTGAGGCTTTTTTTGGTCTACTTCACTTTGTCAGACAGGTCCTATTTTGGTGATTTCTTGATTGCGAATGTGTGGTAGTATTCAGGTCTGGGTGTGGCTAGAGAACTTGAAGCAGGTGTGATAAATTAAAGTTGTTCTAATCGTTCAGATTTTTTTTTTTTTCAAACAAGGCTGTGTAGTTCAGTATTTTGTCTTCCTTTTATTAATAAAAACATTGATTTAAAAACTGCACAATGTGTTTAATTGTGTTATCTTTGACTAATATTTACATTTGTTTGATCATCTAAACCAGTTAGGAGTTTTGCATTTGTTACATACAGATTACTTACCTCTAGAACATTTGTCATTTAAAGGTGCAGATTTAAAGCTTTATGCAGATATTATACATGTGTCATATGTCTATGAGGCAAATATTAGCAGAGATTCAGCTGTTTTTTCTAACAGGTTTACCAGTCAGGCACAGAATGAAAAAGCATTCCCTATCTGCTTTACAAGTTTTACAAAAACATGTTGTTTTGTTGTGATTACAAATATATACAAATAGAAACTGGCCATTTACAGCTTTCAAATTTATGTCTCATCAATATGACCAAAATGATCTGGTATTAATCATATAAGAATCTGCTTAAATGTGTTTGTGTGTAATGAACCCCAGGAAGTTAATATGACAAGATCAATCTAAAAATGATTTGCTATGTCTTTACATTTAATGTGCATCAAAATTAAGATTTGTGTAGCCAATGTTTTTAGTGCCTTTTCACTTCCTTTTCACTGAGTTTTAATGATTTACTAAAAAGTAAAATTATTTTTATTTCAGACCTAATTAAAGACTACGATGAGAGTAAAGAGGAGGAACATCATGTCAAAATTGAGGACAAAACTCATTTAGAGACTGATAGTATTTTAAAAGTGAGAGACAAGAGTTGTTTTACCTGCACTCAGTGTGGAAAGAGTTTGGCAAGCAAAAGCAAACTAAAGACTCACATGAGGATTCACACTGGAGAGAAACCATTCACATCCACTCAGTGTGGGAAGAGTTTCAGCATACGTTCGTCGCTTTATAGACACATGAAGGTCCACACCGGAGAAAAACCATTTACTTGCACTCAATGTGGGAAGAGTTTCAGCGATTCATCATACGATAAAAAAACACATGAGGATCCACACTGGAGAAAAACCATTCACTTGCACTCAGTGTGGGAAGAGTTTCATCCACTTATCAAATCTTAATCAACACATCATGATCCACACTGGAGAGAAACCATTCACATGCACTCAACGTGGGAAGAGTTTCAGCACATCATCACACCTTAAACAACACATGAAGATCCACACTGGTGTGAGAGAGTATATGTGCTTGGAGTGTGAGAAGACTTTTATTACAGCTGCAGAATTAAAACGGCACCAGAGGATTCACACTGGAGAAAAAATGTACAAGTGTTCACACTGCAGTAAGAGGTTTACTCAATTAGGAACCCTGAAAACACATGGGAGGATTCACACTGGAGATAAACCGTACAAGTGTTCACCCTGCAGTAAGAGGTTTACTCACTCAGGAACCCTGAAAACACATCAGAGGATTCACGCTGGAGATAAACTGTAGACATGATCAGTGTGTTCTAGGGTTTGTTACCGAAACCCGGTGCCATTATAGCACCGGTACCATGGTAATCGGTATGCACCGGTATTAAATCAGCGTATGAATTTCGGTGCCTAATTTCTGTGCTACGGCATGGACGTGAGGGTTGCATGAAAAAAAGGCACATATAGGTGTTGTCACAGCATCACTAAACATTTAATATTCAACTCGTTTAGTTTTGACTTCATTCATTTTTTATTTCTGTCTTGAACACATGATTTATTTACAACACAATTTTAAACACAATAGTTTAACTTACTCGTTTCTAATATCTAACGCTACTTTTTTATGCTGACAGTCAGTGCAGAACATTTTACTAGTAATTTTGCAAGACAGTATTCAGACAAAGTCCCTTTAAGTATTTTATAGTCTTTTATTTAGATTAAAGTGTAATTTAGACTTATCAGTTCACTACGAAAGTTAAAATAATTAGTCGAATTATTTTGTAACTGATTTGTTGTGTAAATCAAAAATATATAGTAAATATTTCTTAAGGAGGCTAATAATACTGACCTTATTTTTATTTATTTATTTTTATTAAAAACGGCTTTTATTCATGAAATAAACAATAAGAAATAGGACTTATTATGACTCCAGAATATTTATGTTTTAGGAAACACTGTAAAAGTTTTCAGAAACATTATTTTAAATGAATGGGAGAGCTAAATATAATGACTTCAACTGTAGGCCTGTTAAAGTTTACAGGTGCAGCAATGTGCCTTGATGTACTTGAATGTTAGAAATGTGTTCTCCTACACCAGTATAACGTTACTTGTCAAATAAATGAACAAGGAAGATTATTTTGAGTTTAAGTTATTTAATTATCTTGTTTATGAAGACTGCAGAGTAATGCATGAAAACAAGTGACTTCCAATAATGTTTTAAGTATTTTGTGATATATATGTTAAAATGTGCTCCTAAAAGTATGTGGCCCCTGCCCGCCCCCCACAGGTTAGCAATAAACTAATGTAATTTGCTAAAATGCTAACCAACAAATGATCAAAGGAAATGTATTAATGTAATACAATATTGATTTATGTTTACTTTAAACTTTAATTATATTGTTCTATTAAAATTATTTTGAAAAAATCATTTGTCAAATAAAATATTTTTGAAGAGTCGTCCACCATCATTTTGTGGCTAAAAAGTGTCGATTCAGGCACCGTTTTGGCACCGGTATCGTTTTAAAAGTATCAATTTAGCACCGGTATCGAAAAACCAAACGATACCCAATCCTAGAGTTTCACTCATTCGGGGCAGCTTAAGAAGCTGAGAAAGAGAGCTCCTATACACACTGGTATTAATCCTCCTGTTTACATCATATATGATAACCTAAACCATATTTAAATAACAATAGGCACAGCAAGGAAGGGCTTTTTAGAGAAGGAAGGCTTTCCCCTCACATTAAGAAGTTATTTAAGACTTCAAGGTTTGGAGATCTTTTTCGTAATGTTTTTTTATGTGGTTCAAGATATTCATGTTTGTGTTTTTCATGTTCCGATCACAGTGATCTTCACAATACCATCTGATTATGCAAAAACAGAAACATAATTACTTTGAATATTAATGGGTTACTAAATCCGATTAAAAGAAGCAAACCTGTGGCTAAAATGAAAAGAGAAAACCAACAGATCTTCTGGCAAGAGACACATCTTTCTGATACAGAACATAGGAAATCAGAAACAATGGGATTTAGTTTTTTTTTTTTTTCCTCATATAATAATGGTTGTAAACGAGGAGTAATGACATTGATCTCAAATAAAATCAACTTCCAATTAATTTCTAAGATTACTGAAAAAGAAAGGCGATATAACCTAATTAAAGAAACTATCGACCAATACAAAGTTATATTAGTTAGTATATATAGACCACCTGAAAAAGACAAAGCAATTCTCAAAAAAATATTTAGTGTTATAGCCAAGGAGGCATCAGGTACGTTGATCTGTGGGGGAGACTGGAATGTACAACTTCAGCCTAAATTGGACTCATCTTTTAATAAGCAAATTAGTCAAGAAACAAGACAAATAAGATATTTGATGAAATAATTAGGCTCGATAGATGTATGAAGAGACATATACCCTCTTAAAAAAGAATATACTTTCTTCTCTTCTGCCCACATGTCTCATTCTAGAATTGTTTTTTTGATGTTTGGGTCAGATCAACATAAAATAAAAGACTGTAAAATTGGAACAAGGGACATCTCAGACCATGCAGGAGTATATTTAACAGTTTACCTGGACAATATTCCAAGTAAGGCAAGGCAAGGCAAACTTTATTTATAGAGCACAATTTGACACAACCGTAGTTGATCCAAAGTGCTTTACAATAAAATAAACTAGACAATAAAACTAAAAATAACTGGTATTAAAAATACAATAAAATATATTTAAAAGTAATACTAAAATATAAATAATACAAAAATAACATGCATGCATCAGTCAAAGGCAAGAGAGTAAAAATGTGTCTTTAAGGTAGATTTAAAAGCATCCAAAGAAGGAGAGATTCTGATATTCAGAGGGAGACTATTCCAGAGCCTTGGGGCCGCAACACTGAAAGCTCGATCACCCTTTGACTTGCAGCGAGACCGAGGGACAGACAAAAAAAACTGATCATGTGATCTTAAGAATCTGCGAGCTGTATATGGCCTAATAAGCTCGCTGACATAGGCCGGGGCAGAATTGTGCAAAGCTTTATAAGTGAAAGGAAGAATTTTAAAATCAACCCTGTATTTTATAGGTAGCCAGTGCAATGAGGCAAGGACAGGGGAGATATGATCTCTTTTCTTAGTTCCTGTTATTAATCTGGCGGCTGCATTTTGGACCAACTGTAGCCGAGAGAGTGTTGACTGAGGTAGGCCAATATACAAAGAATTGCAGTAGTCTAGACGAGAGGAGATTAAAGCATGGGTTACGATTTCGAAATCTTTTTTAGAAAGAAAGCGTTTAACTTTTGCCACCAATCTAAGCTGGAAGAAACTGCTCTTCACAACTGCATTTACATGTTTGTCAAACTGCAAGAGTGGATCAAAGATAACTCCGAGATTCTTGGCGTGATTGTGCAGATTGTCGTTTAGGGCTCCTAGCTGAGTTTTAATTGAATTGTTGGTAGCAGCAGGACCTAAAATTAACACTTCTGTTTTATTCTCATTTAGTTGCAGAGAGTTATTTGTCATCCAGGTCTTAATGTCGGTAAGGCATAGGAAAAGATTTTCTAATGATAAATCTTTTCCTAGTTTGATTGGAAAGTATAGTTGGAGATCATCAGCATAGCAATGATAGCTTATTTTATGTTTGAGGAGTATTGAGCTTAAAGGAAGCATATAAAGAGAAAATAAAAGAGGGCCAAGAATAGATCCTTGTGGAACACCACAATGAATAGGTTTAGGTGGTGAAGTAAAGGATCCAATATTTACAGAAAAAGATCTCCCCTTTAGATATGAGGAGAACCACTGCAAGGCAAGGCCCTGAACCCCAACAACACACTCAAGTCGTCTCAATAATATGTTGTTATCTACGGTATCAAAAGCAGCGCTTAGGTCTAAAAGTATTAAAATCGCAGAAGATCCAGAATCCATGGAGAGTAAAATGTCATTTGTGACCTTTAGTAGTGCAGACTCAGTGCTGTGTTTTGCTCTAAAACCAGATTGGAAGGGGTCTAGAATATTAAAAATGTCCAGATATGAGGTCAATTGTGAAAGCACAATTTTCTCTAAGACCTTTGAGATAAATGAGAGCTTAGATATGGGCCTGTAGTGGTCAGGCACAGCGGGATCAAGATTAGGCCTCTTTAATAGAGGTTGTACAACAGCATGTTTGAAGACATCTGGAAAAACCCCGTTTATTAAGGAGCTGTTTATTAAGGCTAAGAGGGAGGGGCAGATTGTATCTAAAACCTCTTTAAAAAGACGGCAAGGCAGCACATCTGAAGGACAAAAGGTGAGTTTCATCTGAGAAATTGTATTAAGTAGCTGAGAAGAAGATACAGGCTGAAAATTTGTGAAACTGTTTGATGGAGGGACCGAATCAGAATGATCTATGTCGGTGGGAAAGAGGTGTGATTTAATATCTTGTATTTTCTGAGCAAAAAAGTCAGAGAACTTTATGCACGTCTCCAGATTGACAACAGGAACAGAGCACATAGTTGGATTAAGAACTGAATTAATAGTTTTTAAAAGGACTTTTGGCTTACTTGCACTTTTAGCAATCAAATTTGAAAAATATTTAGAGTTAGCCTCACTGACCGAGTTTTGATATGAATTTAGGCAGTCTTTTAAAATCTGGTAGGAAACCTGAAGCCCATCCTTTTTCCACCTGCGCTCAGCCCTTCTGCACTCTTGCCTGAGAGTACGGGTAGATGAATTTAACCAGGGCTGAGGAATTGAACTAACCCTAGACCTCTTTGATTTAAGAGGAGCAACTTCATTTAAAGCAAAATCACAAGCAGAATTAAAGGTTTCAGCAAGTTGTTCAGTGTCTGAACAAGATGGCAAAGAAGAATTAGCATTTGAAAGAAAGTTGGTGTAAGAATTAGAAAATTCAAGAGCAGAATTTTCGTGGAAAACACGAGAGAAAGAGACAGGTTGAGTAAGACATTTCGGCGATTTAAACTTAATCATTTGAATGATTTAACGTGTGTAGAATATGTTAAAAAAGAACTATTACAATATTTAAAACATAATAATAATGCAGAGGTGTCACCTAGTATCGATGGGACGCAGCTAAAGCTGTTATGCGAGGTAAACTTATAATGTGGGGATCAAGAAAAAAAATGGAATTACATAAATAATCTAAATATACAACTTGAAGATTTAGAGACTAAATATGGTAAATATCCAGATATTTTTAATAATATCAAAGAAGTTAAAGTGGAACTCAAAAAAATATTTGAGGGCGTGTCAGAATCCATACTTGCTAATTTAAGGATGGGAAAATCCATTTTGCGCCATGGCGCATGGTCTAAAAGGGTTGAGTTTATTTTGTTAATGAGTTATAGGTGTGTTTTGAGAATAAACCAATCAGCCACTCATCTCCCATTACCTTTAAGAGCCAGTTGCGTCGCGTCATGAGCCCATTTGCATTTGCTATTTACATGAGGTAAAGTAAGTTCACTTTCGCTTTTGCTCTCGAGGATAGGGAAACCTTTACGCTCAGACATCAATTAGCCTATAAATAATTAATTTTGTTTGTTAAGCGCAAAAATTTGTTTTAAAACTATTTCTAAATTCAGTTCTAATTTCCAGCAAACGAATAAATTAACATTGATAATCAAGTATGTTCAAAAAACTGAGTTATTTCCAAATACACCTGCTGTGCCCCATACGACCTAAAACCTGACAGGTGGACAAATCTAAGCTTGTTTTTAATCAAACAAATATAAATATGGATATAATAAATAATACTGCTAATAATAATACCATTATACAAAAGCAAATTAAATGAACTGAAAAAGCCTCTCGAGATGAAGAAAGGCTGAAGGCAGTGGTTTTTAAAATTCATGTAGGCTAGAAATTAATATGTTTTGTAATAATTTAATCATTTATATTTATATCCTATATAAATAAATAAAAAAAAAAAATATATATATATATATATATATATATATATATATATATATATATATATATATATATCCTTAATATCTTTTTCATATGTAATGATATTTGCGTATTGCTCTGCATCTTGTGTGTAGTGTGTAAGCCAGGCACACTTTGCGCCAAACAATAGACCAACTTTGTTCTGATCTAAAGAACAGACTATTTACAGTTTCTCAAAATAGCAACGCGCCAAAACACGCCTGCTTTTTTAGACCAGAATGCCTATAGGCGCACATACGAGACATCTATATTAGCTAAACGATTATAGGACATTCTTTCAGACCTAATAGATACTTATCAATCAGGTTTTATAAAACAAAGACAAACATATGATAATATATGGCGAGCCCTTCACGTAATAGATTATATAGCTCAAAACAAGATTAGCACTCTTCTAAGTAGCCTAGACGCAGAAAAAGCTTTCGATTCGATGAGTTGGGATTTTTTATATTTAGTTCTGCAACAATTTGGATTTGAGAATGACAGTATACATTTTTTAAATCTTTATATTAAACTCCTACAGCTAGAATTTAAATAACTGTGGATATTTTCAGAACATATTATATTAGAGGATGTCGACAAGAGTGCCCATTAAGTCCTTCCTTATTTGCATTATTTGTTATACCATTAGCACAACTAATCAGAGATTGTGCAGAAATAAGGGGAGTGAAAATTAAAGATGTAGAACATAAAATTTGTTTATATGCTGATGATGTGTTTCTGTTTCTTACATACCCAGAATTTAGTTCACCTAAGGTGATGCATTCTCTTGACAAATTTGGATTACATTCAGGATATAGATTAAATTTACTTAAAACACAAACTCTTTAATGCAACTATAACCCAGATGATAAAATACACAAGGATTATGCATATAAATGGAACATACCTTCTATCAGATATCTTGGGAGTTCAAATCTCTGCAGACCTATCAGATATCTATAAAAATAAATGACTTTCCCATTACAGAAACTATAATAAAGGATTTGAACAGATGGCCCTTTCTATCTTTAGATCTATATAATCGAATAGAGATAATAAAGATGAATATATTACCATGCCCACTTTTTCTCTTTAAAGCTTTACCAGTGGAGAAACCAAAAAGCCAACTTGATGAATGGAAATACTAGTGTCTCGCTTCATTTGGAACGGAAAACATCATTAGATGTTTATTGTAAGGCAGCACAGCTTAGACACATAGTTTGTTGGTGCAATGACAAATACTGTGCAAAGTGGAAAGAATTTGAACAATTACTAATCCACTTACCTCTCCAATAATTATTAGGAGATAGAAACTTCTAACATACAGAATTGCATAAACTGAATTCCCTGACAAAGAGCTCTTTAGAAATTTGGTACAAAGAATTAAAGAAACCTAAATGTGAAAAACAAGCTAAGATATTAAGAGGGGTTGAACATGATACTCAATTTAAACCAGCAAAACTAGATCTAAGATTTAAACAATGGAGTTTGTAGGCCATAACATCCTTCTGTCTCAACACTACTGATAATGAATTAGAAAGTTTTCAACAACTTTCCAATATATATAACTTAGATAAACAAGACTTTTTCCGTTACCTTCAAGTTAGACACTACTTCAATAAAAGCATAAGAGATTCTGAAGTCATAAAAACAAGAATAGTGCAGGTATTTATAGATGCTTACAAAAAGAAGGTTAATAAAAAAACTAGTATCAAGACTTTATTCCTGTCTGACATTAACAAAGAAACACTCAATAATGTATACAAAACATAAATGGGAAAGGGTAGCCAAATTAATACTAACAAATGAGGAATGATTGACTCTTTGGGAAACACAAATGATCACAATTAATTCCGATTAATGGAGGGGATTTATTTGGAGAAATGTTATCAGGTTCTTTATATCACCTAAAATAAAATACTTTCAAAGTAGAGATCAAAAAATGGTGAATGCTGGAGAAAATGTGGAAATTGTATTGGCAGATCATTTCCACATATTTAGGTACTGTAATATTATACACAAGATTTAAATAAAGAGATAAATGCAATAATGAGATTGAATCTGGTATGTAATTTTAAAACTATGTACCTGGGAATTTACTCTGCAGAAATACCATAAAATGATGTGTATCTTCTTAACACACTACTAACAACTAGCAAAAAGAACATTACAAAAAAAAATGCTAAAGGAAGATCCTCCATCTGTAGGCGAATGGTATGATATTGTTAAAGAGGTGTATGACATGGAAGTACTGACATTTAACTTGAGACAACAAGCCTATACAATTTCTGCATACTGGGGTAAATGGTTGAGAAGAAGCTTCTTGCTTTAAGCGGGGAGTCTCCAACAGGTTTCCATCGCCTAAACAACTCAGCTACGACTACATGTACTGCCAAGGTTTAGAGTTGTGGTCGGCGCAGACCTTTACGGCACACAAAAATTTACCGTGACGTGGGGTTTAGGCTTGTGGTTGTTGTAGATGTTGCTAAAACACAACAGGATACTGTGAGGTCGGGTTAATGGTTGTTGTAGGTGTAGACATCAGTAAAACAAAATAGTTTTTCTCCATGTCATGTAGGAGACATTAAATGGATCAATAGCAACTGCAGAAGGGGTTACTGTTGTTGTGGCAATGAATGGAGACTTAACAATTGAAAAGATTCCTTCCATGCCTTAGAAGCGTGACTTGATCAATGCTTATCTACACAGCATGCTGACATCAAAGGTCCCGTTGCTCATATTGAATCCCTGGTCTTCCACACTTTAGTAAACATAAACATTCAGGACCTGCCATTAGCACAGCCTGCACTAAAATGAGGCTGGAGATTTCGGATGGCAACACAGAGTCCAACGCCAATATCACCTTGAAAAATCTGCTGTGACCCAGATTCAAACTAGAGTTGTTGTGGCCACAACGCAGAGTACTAACCATTATACGATCACAGCAAGCTATGGGACAACCACTGGACCTTCACTCTCTGTCAAATGTCTTTGAAAATGGAGGGCCTCCAGGGCAGTTATGTACCATGGCTGCCGATTTATTTTTGTGGCTTTTGCCTACCATCACATCCCTTTTCACAAGAAACAATGGAGTTGTTAACAATCAAGGTAGGTCGCAAATTAAAATACTGCGCACTGCCAGCAGGACTCGAACCTGCGCGGGGAGACCCCAATTGATTTCGAGTCCATCGCCTTAACCACTCGGCCACAACTACCTGTACTGCCATGTCCTCATGGCTAGCACACGTGTGGTATGGTGCATCCAGATGAAACTTTCGGCAAGCAATAGCTCAACCGCAAAAGCTGTGGGTCCACAAAAAGGGTCTTATATGCCCAAACTGGGACTTGAACCCTGGACCCTCAGATTAAAAGTCTGATGCTCTACCGACTCAGCCATCCAGGCTCCATGGCTAAGCTTTTTAAGTAGGCAAGGTTTAGGGTTGTGGTCGGTGCAGACCTTTAGGGTACACAAAAGTTTACCGTGACGTGGGGTTTAGGCTTGTGGTTGGTGTAGATGTTACTAAAACACAACAGGTTACTGTGAGGTTGGGTTTTTGGTTGTTGTAGGTGTAGACATCAGTACAACACAATAGTTTGGACTCCATGTCATGTAGGAGACATTAAATAGATCAATAGCAACTGCAGAAGGTCTTTCTGTTGTTTTCTATAATTTCTTTCCATTCTTTCGGTCTATTTTTTTTCAAGTTAGTAAATTGATTTTCAATAACTCTTGTCAAAGATAGAGAATAAATTGGAAATGCACAGCGATGAAGGAAGGGTGATAAACTTTAAAGAAAATCAATATGCTTTCAAAGATGGTATACTAAAAATGTTTTATTCTTGCTTATCTAAAGACGTGTTTGTTACACCCAAAGCAGAAGAGTACTGGAAAAGATTATATCCCAATATCTAAAAGAAGGAAATATGGCAAAATTTAAGAGCTTGGTGGAAAAGTCCAGTTTTAGAGAATTTTTATTACATTTTAAGCAAAACTGTTTATTAAGTGAAATTAGATTGTGTAAAATAGGTTTGGCAAATTGTCATTTTAGAATTACAAGGTTCTAACTGCGTTCTGAATGATTTTGAGATATTGAGCTTAAAAGTTTTTGCATTCCATTTATCAAACAATATGTGTGTAGCATTTCTCTTTCATACATTGATCATTTGCATTTAGAGAACCCTTAAGGTCTCTGTCATGTCAGTTACTTTGCACTTGCGAATTGAAGTAAAAAACATTAGAAGTCATTTTCCGCTTGGAATTATGAGGTTCTATCTGCCAGATCATTCATTGAAGCTTTACTTTTCAAGAAATACAATCAAAAAATGTATAAGTTGGTGTTGTAACAATATTTTGATACTTGAGAAAGTTAAATTTTGGTTTCTATAACATTTATTTCATGTTTTAGGATGAATATTTTTCTTGATTAAATTGAGCTTACAAAGCTGGGCTAAATATTTTTTTTCCAGTGCAGATGTTGGTTTTTATCTAATTAATATGTTAATATTTATGAAATTTTATGCTTTATATGAATTACTGAATTGTATTTATTGAATTATATGGCCTGTGAATTAAATTAAGTTTTTGCCCTTCAAGGCTTAATATTAAATTGAAAGACTTTAAAAGAAACAGACAATGACCAGATGAGTTTAATAAAAACTGAATAGTGTTTCACCGACTATATGTAAACAAATAAATATATTTCACATTTAATATAGACATTTTTTAATATTGATATCTTTTTCAACAATATAAAATGTAACATTTCATTTAAATTTTGGTGACTCGTGCTTCCGTGGAAGGTGTTTTACTCGCACTCTCTTATCGTTTTGAAGGATGTTGTTGCAAAATTTTATGTCATCTTTACTGAAAATAGCTGCAAATACATACAGAAATGCCATATTCCAGCCCCCATCAGGAAAGTGAATACATACATGACGAGGTGGCCGAGTCCATCGAATCCCATTCTTGTCGTTCATATGCTCTGTCATTCATATGGCAAAACTGAAAGTCATCTTACCGAAAAATAGTTGCAGAAACATACATATACAAATATGTGTCACAGTCCAGCCTCCACCAGACAAGTAAGGAAAATATGTGATGAGGTGGCCGAGTGGTTAAGGCGATGGGCTGCTAATCCATTGTGCTCTGCACGCGTGGGTTCGAATCCCATCCTCGTCGTTCGTGTGCTCTGGCATTTGATAGAGCCTGGTGCTTCCTTGGAATTTTTTTTTACTCGCACCCTCTTAGCGTTTTGAAGGATATTGTTGCAAAATTTAATGTCACCTTTTCTGAAAATAGCTGCAAATACATACATAAATGCCACAGTTGGGTGAGCGGTAAGATGGCAGCATAGAACGTACTCTCCTGCTCAATGTGTTCAAAAAGCCCTTATACTTTTACCAATTCAAGTGAGCTTTGAGCTAGACGACTTTAAAATGAATAGGGCAAAACCTAAAAAGGGGAATTCAAAGCCAAAATTAAGCGAGGAGGAAAAGAAGACGAGGAATGATAACGACAAGTTAGGCCTACCTGAGAAAGAACATTGCGCCAAAACTTTGCGAGCATTGAGAGCACTCAGCAGAGATATCTCCGAACTGAAGACAGATTTAAGAAAAGAATTCAGCCAATTCAACGAAGAGTTCAAAAAGGATATGAAAACAGAAGTGAACAAGCTGAAAAGCGACATAAACCAGAAGCTAGAAGGCATCACCGAAGATATTCAGTCACATGGCACAAGACTGAATGAAGCAGAGGAGCGAATAGCTGAACTTGAGTCGGCAAACCTTGAACTAAAGGAGGCCTTACTGCACACCTTGAAATAGCAAAAAATGATGCAGAATAAGGTCACAGATCTCGAAGGCCGATCACGACGAAATAATATCCGAATATGCGGTATTAAAGAAGGAGCAGAAGGGACGTCCATGATTAATTTCATCACGTCTTTGCTAAAAACTGAGCTCTCACTGGACTCCTAGTGGACTCTTAGACCTGCAGGTACAGAGAGCGCACAGATCTCTCGGTCCTAGACCTCAAAATAATAATACTTCAAGATCGATTATAGTCAATTTCCTGCAGTACAAAAGATAAGATCTTGCAAGCTACCTGGGCAAAAGAACCGCAACACGATGGCAAGCCGATTTTCTTTGCGCACGATTTCCCCATGGAGATTAATGCAAAACTGAAGGAATATAAAGAAGTGAAAAAAGTCCTCAAGGAGAACAAAATCCGATTTCAGACGCCCTACCCAGCCAAGATGCGAATACACTGGGAGACAGGACCACAACTTTACGAAAGCGCGGCTGAAGCTACGAAAGATTTGTATAAAAGAGGATATACGGTGGATCTGATGATGACACAGCAGGTATCCCAAGACCCCCGGTGTCGATGGTAAGAAAGACTGACACGCCGTACCCAGTGGCTAAGAGCTGGACGGATCGCTCCTGATCGTGTTCGGGAAAGATTGAAGAGCTTTCAGAGACAAACACTGAATGAAGATTAACTGTTGAGAAACACCGCTGACTGTTAACGTTAAAAAGGTATGCGGAGGCACTGTTACGATACACAACTTACAAATAACGCTATTTCAAACTACTTTATGAGTGCGAACTGACTTCGGCTGAAATACTTGAACTCTAACCATTCTACAATTTGTTTGAATATGTGTTCTTCTCGATAGAGTCATTTAAAAGGTAAAAACTACGTCATTCTGGACTGAATATGTTTCATTTTGTATTTGAAAAATCCAATGATTCCTAGTTGGTTGGAATCCTCGAGTGGCCATAGAAATCATTTTGTTTAAAATAACATTTACTTAAGTTAATAATCTGAGTTAAAAAGAAAAAAAGAACAGGGACAAGTGATTAGATTGGTATGTTAGAAAAGAATTTTTCTCATCTAAATGAGGGACACCTACAAGAGGCAGGAATAAATCCCTCACCCCAGGACTGGAGCTGGGTTTTGCCGGGTCAAACGTGGCCCACAACTTTGAAAGCCAATGTTCTTGGATCTTTGTTTAGTTTTATTATCATTTTTGTTAGTTCAAAAGGTTGCCAACTTAACTTTCCGAAATTACCATGCAGAGATATGTTAAAATTGCATCTTTAAATGTAAATGGGTTAAATAATCCAATTAAGCAACAGAACTGAACACTCAATAGAAGTAAGGTTATAGCCAAAATGAAACGTTAAAAAAAAAAAAAAATCATATACTTGCAAGAAACACACCTTTCCCCATCTGAACATGATAAACTTAAAAAAAATTTGGATATACACAAACTTTTTTATAGTTCTTTTTGGAAAAATAATAAAAGGGGAGTTTCAATATCAATACATAATTCTCTTAATTTTGAATTGCTAAAAGAGATATCAGATAAAGAAGGCAGATATATTTTGCTTCAGGGAAAACTAATTAATCACTTTAGTAAATATATATGCACCCCCTGGCAGTAAATATGTGGAGGTGATTTCAATATAGTTCTTAACCAACAAAAGGACACTTTCAATAATAAAAGAATTAAAACGTTACTAAAGTAAAGCATGTTGTTCTGTTAATTGAATGACTGAAAAGCTGATAAAATATGGAGGCTAAATACAAGTATACTAGGGAAAACAGAAGTAGTGGCCCAAATTAAATCAGAAATTTAATTATACTTAGAGAATAATGATAATGGGGAAGTAAGTCCTATAATCTTATGGGATGCAGCTAAAGCTGTATTACGAGGCAAGATCATTTCTATTACAGCAACCCTTAAGAAGATAAAAGAACTTCAATTTAGGAATCTTGAAGATGAATTAAAGCAATTCACAGAACAACATGCAACTAGTAAAGATACCCAGATTTTGAAACAGATCAAAAATACAAAAAATAAAATAGATAAGATGTATAGAGAGGACATAAAGAAAAAATAAAAATTCCTAAGGCAAGCCTTTTATGAAACGGGACCAAAAGCAACAAAAAGGCTGGCATTGAAACTTAAAAACCAACAACAAAAGGTTTCAATTCATAAGATAAAGGATCCAGCAGAGGTCACCATCACCGGACTTCTAACCATGACGTCATGCAAAAACACTAATTGCCACACACACCTGCAGCACATCACACTGATGAACCACGCTCACTCATATAAGCAGCTCACACATTCAGTCCTGTGCCAAGATTGGTGGGAGATGGATTTATGAAATAGCAAACTGGGATTTAATTTATGTCAGTTAGTGAAGAAGGGTTAAAAACACTGGATAAAATGGAGATATCTGACAATGAAGAAATAACCAACAGAATAGTAGCAATAATTATGGTGGCAGCAAAACAATATATTCCAAAGAGTAAAGGGGGAAGGGAGAGGAAGATAGAACCTTGGTGGAATGAGAAATGCAGAGAAGTCATAAAAAGAAAAGGGAAGGCATTTATAAAAATGACATTCACATAACTTTTAAAGTTTAATAGAATATAAAGCTGTTCAAGCAGAAGTTAGGAGAGTATTAAGGAAACCAAAAGAATACTGGAGGGAATTTTATAACTAAATGGGAATAAGTACTCTAGTAGAGGAAATATGCAATATGATTTAAAATTTAAAGGAATTAAAAAGATGTGGAAATTCCTGTGCTCAAATAAGGAAACGTGATGGTGGTGAATGACAGAGAAAAGGCTATGATGCTAAGTAAAGCATTCACCAAAGTAAACTCCTCTAGAAATGTGTGTGAGGATAGAGTAAGGATCAGGCAGGAGGTGTTATCAAGTATCCTATAATAAAGCAATGGAAAGAAGAAACAGGCAGTGTTTTGGATGTTCCGTTGGAAATGGCAGAACTAAAAAGAGTTATATAAAGAGTAAAAGAATCTTCCCCTGGTTTAGATGAAGTAACACTATGATTAAACATTTAAGTGACAAGGCTTTGAGTTATGTTAGATTTTTACAACAAGGTATGGAGAGAAGGAATTTTGCCTAAGAGTTGGAAAGAAGCTTTAATAATTCCTATTACGAAATCAGGAAAGGATTATAGTAATCCAAACAGCTACAGACCAATAGCACTTACATCTCATTTAGGTAAAGTAATGGAAACAATCATAACTGACAGATTAATGTATCATTTGGAAAAGCGTAATAAATTATCACCAAATCAGAGTGGCTTTAGGGGGGGGAAGAAGGACTATGGAACCAATGGTAATTTTGGAGATAGATATAAGAAAAGCATTAATGAATAAAAAATCAGTAGGAGCAGTATTTTTTTATATTGAAAAGGCCTATGATATGGAAAGCATGATGGACTGTTTATAAAACTGGAAAAAAATGGGAGTAGAAGGGAGAATGTTTAATTGGGTTAAATATTTTTTGCAAGAGATCAATTAAGGTCAAAGTAGGAGAATTTGTAACACCAAAACAACAATTGACAGAGAATGGTACTCCTCAATTGAGTGTCATAAGCCTGTTGCTTTTCATTATAATGATTAATGATGTTTTTGAGAAAGTAGATAGAGGGAAAAGTAGGTTTTTGTTTGCGGATGATGGAGCTTTGGTTTAGGGGAAGAAATATAGATTATATTATGAGGAACATGCAAGAGGCATTATATAAGGTTGAAGAGTGGCCATTTAAATGGGGTTTCAAGTTTTCAGTGGAAAAAACATAAGTAGAGAACAGAGAAAAGTCTCTAAATCAGGTTACAGGCAGGTGGCGGTAATGCACAAGATCTGGTGCGATCCGTCAAATAAAAACAAAAGAAGTAGTCCTGTGTGAAGTCTTATTCTGCCCCGTCTGACATTACTTAGTGTTATCTCCCTGCCTGATCTCCCGTGTATTACCTGGACTGTATCTTGATCTTGTCTTGCCTGCCGCTTGCCTCGAACTTTGCTTGTACCCTCGACTTTGATCCACGCCTCTTGCCCTGAGCTCAGCCTGCTATCTCGCCTCTGAACCACGCCGCCTACCTCTGACCCATGCCTGCTATCACACTCCTTGACAGTCAGCCGCCAGCCCATAGACCCATACTAACAATGTTGAATGCGGGTTTGCGTATTGTGTGATTGTGATTAAACTGTGTTTATTAAATATACTGCAAATGGATCCTCCCGTGTGAGACTCTTCCTTACAATAGTAAAAACTATGATATAATCAATGATAAAATTAAAGATGATCTTAAACGCTAGTCCTCTTTACCAAATCTAGACTTTAGTTCTAGAATTGAAAGCATAAAAATGAACATACTCCCAAGACTCTTGTATCTTTTCCAGTCACTTCCCATGACCCAGTCAGACAGTTTCAGGACTGGGATAAACCGTTTTCTGGATTTATTTGGAGAGGAGAAAAGCCAATAATTTGGTGTAAGACTTTGCAATTATACAAAAGACAAGGAGGAATGTCCCTCCCTAATTTCAAAGATTATTATTATGCTGCACAATTAAGACCCTTGGTATGCTGGTGTGATCTTGAAGTAGAGACGAGATGGAAGAAAATAGAGAACAAAATTTAGGAAATACCAATTCAAGCATTAATAGGTAAAAAAAACTAATTTCCAGATGAAGATCCAGTATCTTAACCCACTAACACAGTTTGCTCTGAAAACTTATACAGTGTACAGGAACACAGTGGTAAAGGAACTTCATTTGGAAAAAAACAAATTAAAATCTTTAATTGGGTGGTGCATGACTCAGATTTCAAACCTGGAACTATGGATAATAAATTTAAACAATGGGTATATTTAGGAATCTCTTCATTTTTGTACAATTATAAAAGATGGCAGAATGGAATGCTTTCAAACTTTAAAAGATAAGTTTGGTCTTCTAAATCAAGATCTATTTAGATATTTACAGTTGCGGGACTATTATATAAAAGAAATACAGGATGAGGACTGGAACAACCAGCTTGTTCAGATATTTGTACAGACATACAAGAAAAGTATTACTAAATCAATTTCTAAATTATATAGAGCAATAAGTAATTCTAGAGGACTCTCAACAGACTATATAAGATTAAAATGGGAAAATGAAGTAGGCATTATTCTGAATCAAGACAAATGGGTTAAAATATGTGCTGTCCCACATACCTCAACAAGCTCAAGAATGTGGCGTGAGTTTTGTTGGAAAAACTTAAATAAAATTTTTATTTTTTTTTATTATTACACTCTAAAATAAAATCATTACAATCAGGGACTACTCATTCTTGTTGGAGGAACTGCGGAGTAAAAGAGGCATATAATGCGCATATATTCTGGCAGTGCTCAAAAATTGATAGTTTTTGGGAAATAGTGCACTCCACCATCAATGATATTTTTAATCTTTATATTCCTAGATCATTTGAAGTACTTTATCTAGGAGATACTCCTATTAATCTTAAAAAGGAAAATAAATATCTATTTAAGATATTTTTGGCAACAAGTAAAAAAAACTATAACCTGGAAAGGGTATAAAGAAGAGCTACCAACTAAAGACGAATGGTTCAAAATTATAGCAGAAGTTAAGGAAATGGAAAAAATGACATGCACTTCGATTTCAATTAGAAACCTTTGAAAAGAGAGTAAATGGCTGGCTTTCTCCTCAACGACAATATAATTATTTATAACTGAACATTTTACATATTTCTAGAGGTTATGTATCATTGTGAAAATATGTTTGGCAACCTTTTATTATAAGTTATTTTATACTTTATTTATTTTAATGAGGTTAATTTCATATTTTTATGCATGTGTGTGTGTGGATATACATGTGTGGAATGGATGTATTTGCCTATACAAGTATGTATACATATGTATATTTATGTATATGTGTATTTTTTTTTTATTTGCTTGTTTTGTTCCCACTGGTTTTGTTCCTAAAAAAATCAATAAAAACTAAGTTATAAAAAAAGGGGGGGGGGGGTGATATATATATATATATATATATATATATATAGAACAAGAGATACAAGTAAAGCTTAAAATACAATATTAAGAGTACATTTATCAAAACGAAGAACAGAAATTATCAATGTGTAACGGAGTAGGTTAAATCGCTCTTTTACTGTAAGTGAAATGACTGACCAATAGGCACTGTACCAGTTTATAGGGAATAAGCTAGAGTTTTGTGACATTTTAAGTAACGTGTACAAACACACACTTTGATCCATCAATCATGCCCATAATTATGAGACAAACACAGTTTCTAGTCATCTTTCTGATCGCCATGAGGCGAGCATTGGTTTATTTTGTTTTCATCTTAACTTTGCAACTTAATGCTAAACAAAAGCATTTCCGGATATGGGGGTCCAAAATAACAAATCCAATAAAGCCACAAGCCCCTCACGTCTATACGTCTCAGGAAATTAGCTGCGCAGATTGGAATCAGGTGGCAGGATTCTGCAAGCAAAAAGTAGGAAACAGAAAAATTAACACTGCAATGTAGAGAAAGAAACAAATAAAACTACTATGACAATAGAAAATGAAAAAACTTGATAATTCTCACCTCTTCACCTCTCCTGTGTTTCACATGACCCAAACGACACCAACAAAACAAAGCTCATCAAGACATTAAAAGGACACTCAAAGAACCCCCTGAGAAGCAGGAGGACAAACTGTTTAACAATAGCTTGTTTATGGCCCGCTGGGCGGGGTTATGACAAATCATTGAGGGGTCAAGTTGAATCCCTTCTTTCTCGTAGTACTCACGAAAGTCTCTTTTTCAGCATCGGTGACTACGTTTGAAGGGTACCCAGATGCTTGTTGTTTCAAATGCAAAAAGATTTTAACGTATTCGCTAAACAATTTATCCATCCTTACAGGAAAATGCCAAACTTCGTAGAGTTTGACAACTACATACCCTTTCTCGTTCGCTTTTAAAAGCTCAATACTGACCCAGCACCCGGAAAGAGCCCTCTCATCATCTGTGTGATCGCAACATGATGTCTGGTTTTCGTCAGACCGAGTTCTGAGAACACAGTACGGGACCCGCCGACAGTCTGTTTAGGTCATGGGGCTTGTAGCGGCAATGATGACCATGGTGGAAACAACCGTTGAATTCTAGAGCATACTTAACTCCGCTCTGTTCATAATAACGGTCTAAGAAAAATTTACAGATTTGCATTTCACCATGATTCAGAGCATGATGAACGTCAACGTTTCTAGACTTTTTTTTTACATACTCCAACCATTCGATCGACACGCTTAAGAACGTCTTATTTTGCTGAATGTACGCATTATTGGTGGTTAGAGCCACAGTGTCCTCTACGAGATAATGAGTTTTGAAGACCCCCATACAACAACTTGCAAGATTCGTGAAACTGAACGGATCGATTTGAGTACACTCTATGAAGGATTCATGTTATTTCATACACGCTTTGCGAAGCAAGATAACATCGTTTTTGCCCTAGTGGTACAACTCCTCCTTAAAGTTAAAGACCAAACGTGAAGCAGTAGTGTACCATGCATTGAACTTTGCTCTATCTTTTTCAGATAGGTTGTCATACCCATAGAACTTTTTGTCTGGGATTGGTCCAATATAGTTCTCACTTTCTTTTCTATTGAAATGATGCGGAAAGTAACCTTTCTCCGTCGTGGTGAGATTTAATGCCGCGGGCATCTTCGATAGAGCCATCGGGATGAATGATATGCTATCGATGTAGCGGTGTTCGAACACATCATCGATCATTAATATTAATTTACAACCTTGCATGATGATGTCCATTTTTAGACCGGCTTTGCAGTAATATTCGAGAATTAGAAAGGAGTCAAATCTGGACGCGTTATGAGCTATAAAACAGTAGCCTTTGTATTTGGGTTTTCTGAAATGCGTAATCATTTTTTCAACACAATCAGTTCCTTCAGCTACAAATTGTGTACCGCGAAATGTTATCGCGCAGACAAAATTAGCCACGTGCCTGCCATTTTCATAACGGGTCTCAAAATCGTAAAAAACATATTTTTTCTGTGGTTTTTTGAGTCTTTCAGGATTGATAAAACATTCATGAATCCCTGGGCTTGTAAGTTCTTCACGACATGCCCAACAACGGATCGGGGCGCACTCATGCGGTGACTTGCGCTTTTCGTAACGTCTACCGCATTCCTTGCAATATTTTATAACGTCACAAGGAGCTTGATCTCTTTCGAGCACCGGTTTCTTGTTAGCGTCGTAGCAGTAAGCCGATTTACAATAACGCAAACAATCGCGGCAATGGATGGTTTTTTTAGGATGCTTGTAGCAATCACTGTCAAAACAGACATTACAGACGTAATCGCACTGGTGTTGGTTAAGCTTCGAGAACCCTTTATAGCAAAATTCACACACATAGCTAGCGCCTATGAAAGATGTCAAATTGAGAATCATGTAGTATTGTTCGTCTTGTAGATAAAGGAACAACGTTTTTAGGTGCGGCTCTTTGTTATTTACGTAGGTTTGTAACACGCCAGTGTTTAACCTATAAAAAACAACAATTTTTACATCAAACAGTCGTTCAAATCTATCAATGTCATGAAGACCTACTTCCTGTTGGATAGCAAGACCAGCTTTATTGTGTATGATCGCTGCTCGGTTTTCTAATTCACACTCAGGTAATTCAGGCTCTAGAAAATGTGCTAGACATATAGAGAAGCACAGTTTGTTTGATGTTTGTAGGTATAAATAAGCTCGTCTTTTTTCTTTTGATTACCTGATCAAATGCCAAATCAGTGAGTTTACGACGAGCCCCACCGCCTCCTAGTCTGTTCATTACAACATCAGCTTCAATCTCGACAGTTTCGTTAGCTGCTAACTGGTCATCGCTCTGTAGAATTTTCACAATTTGGTCCATAAAAAGATTAACGTCATAATTATTACTCGGTGTTAAAACAGCGTTTACATCGGATTTCAGAGATGGGGTTCTAAGGCATAAATTGATAACGCTACCGTCACCGCCAATCTGTCTAGCAAATGACACTATGTCATCCATTGTATTGTAAACGTATGTGGTACGTCGCTAAATCCTGTGATCTTATTTCTCTCATGTTTAAAGACCTACGCAGCGATACGCTGTTGAAACGAGGTCTTGGTAAAACGTGATATTCATTTACACTACCACCTTATCTCAACAATGTTTCAATGTCGATATGTTGCTGACCTAAAGGTTCAACATTAGCGGATGTTGATGGTTGCTGATCATTGTCGACGGCCGGGTGCGGTGTTTTGTTATTACACGTATTATTTATCGCGCGACTAGTCGACGGCTGTTCATGATCAAACGGGATAACTGACGGCATACCGTTAGTGTCGTTATAAGGAGTGGCATCCTGAGTTAGTGCCCCACCGCCCTGTTCGGTAGATAATAACGTTTGTACGTAGTCTGATGAATTAAATTCATTTTCCTGATCCATCTCATCTAAATTTGGACTTAAAATAGAATCGAAGTTAAAAGCATCGTCCATAGAATTTAACTGCAAATCATCTAAGAATCTATCTGTGTCAGGATCGATAGACCTTTGTGGCGTAACAGATAATGATTGATCTGGTTGATTTTTGTGTGCATCATCTGAGGTATTTACGTTACCCATTACAGTTATTTTATTTACTTGATAATTATTTTGAATTCAAAATGTTTACTTTATTGTTTAAATTAATGATTACTTTTATTGAATATCGTACCATAGAATTTATTTAATCTTTTAGTTTTATTTATAGTTATGTTTAATTAATATTTTTTTACAAACTTTTATTTTTATTGACTACTTAAAATTATTTTTATCCTTTATTTTAAAATGATTTTATTTTAATTTTTAATTTAATATTTATAATCAGATTTGTTTTAGTTTTATTAATATTTAAATTCTTTACTTTTTAATTTTTATGTTGATAATATTGCTTTTATTGATTGTTTATAGTTAAGGTTGTTTTAGTATTATTAATATTTTATTTTTTATTCTTTACTTTTAATTATTTAGGTATGACTTTTTAATTATTTTGGGTATTACTTTTAAATGTGTTACTATTTTTCTTTATTGTATTTATTGTTGTATACCTGGCTTGTTTTATTAATTTTATTTTCAGGTATACTTTATGGTTATATTATTGTTTTTATTGTTTATTCGTATAAAATGGACACAATCTAAATCTTATTAGAAAGGCATTAACAACAATATCAGTATTGGTATAAAAAGATAATTGTACCGAAATACACAGTATGAATGGATAGAAATAAACAATTTAAAACAAACAAAAATAAACAAATCAGATATTTTTAATGTATAACCGATATAGAATCAAATTTTAAAAATGTAAAACAGAAACAAAATTAATTAAATTTTAAAATGTATAACTAAAGCAGAAATAAACAAATCAGATATTTTAAATGTGAAACTAAAAACAGTATTAAACAATATAGAATCGAATTTTTAAAAATGTAAAACAGAAAAAATTAAAGAAATAGAAATATTTTAATTGAATAACTAAAACAGTATTAATAATATTGAATAGAATTTATATCTTAATCAAAGATGATTAAATGTATACACTGAAACAGTATGAAACAAACCAAATACAATGTTTAATTGTAAACTCAAATTGAAAATTTTATAAATCTTTTAAAATGTACAATCAAAAACAGAATTAAGAAAATTAATACAGGGGGAAAATGTAAAATCTAACTAATCAAACAAAAGAGATCAGATATTACACACAAACTTAACACACTTGATCAAAATGAATAACTAAAACATAAGGCTAGCTAACATGAATCAAAATCTAGTAATAAAAGTACATTGAGTAAATAAAAACAGTGTTATTGATGAATCATCTACGTATCAAAGCATTTTTAATTGAACAGAGTATTGAACCTAAAACACGGCGATCACGTTCAGCTTTGTTCAGTAAATTTAATACCTCAGTCAGTTTCTGATTTGCACCCCTTAATTGTTCATCTATATCACGCTGCTGGTGTAAAACATATTCAGATATCTGATTAATTTTTACCTGGTTTCGCTCCAGATATTGCAGAACTAGTTGATTAAAATCGGGTTCGACGATAGAGTTGGTTCCTGTTAGTGTGAGATCATCGGCTTGTTGTGGTTGGAAAACGTGGTCTCCGCCATGATTGTTTTCTTCCTCCTTTTCCGGCTCGTCTTCTTCTTCTACTTCTAAAGACGGGTATGGTGTATATACAGGACTGCGACCGCCACCTAGCGTTGAGGCATAACCATCGCTGGATTCGCCGTCATCAGTCCAGCATTGAGGGCTTGGTGCTAAAACATCATTAAAAAGAAAGTCTTTAATATATTGTATAGAAAGTTGTAATTTTACATTTAATAAAATAAAATAACTCACAATGTTGTGCCTCAATACTGCATTCAGAAGGTCCGTTGGGGCTGCTAGTCGGTGATGTGGGAACTAGAGGAGAAATGCATATATAATGTAATTTAAATTAACAGAAATGTGTACACATCATAACCGATTAATGTATTTTCGCAGTTAATAAAACACTTACGTTGTTGTATTTCAAAAACACTTTCCCCAGGTCCGAGCGGGCTGGTATCCGGTGATCGCGGAACTAGAGTAGAAGCAGATAGTGCATATTCAGAAAAAAAATTCAAACTAGCTCTAGGATGAAACATTCAGCATGGACGGGCGCACAATTCAACAGTTATAAATTACATAGATTTAAACCGTATAAAACAAGATAATACATTACCTAAACGAGCTTCATCTTCATCATCACCATCATATTCAATATGTTGATCCTGTACGGCGGTATAAATTTTCAGCCTCTTGATTGAAACAGGGCTAAAGTTATAATCAAGGCGTCTTTTTTCCGGCCGTGTCGAGCTGACCAACGTTGCTTGGACCAGATCGGTGGCTTCTTGCTCGTCCTCCGCTGTTAAATCAATGACCTCGATTATATCTGAAACATAAAAGTGAAAATATTGTATTAATAACGTTTAGATTATCTAGAGCTGCACCATTCTAGAGATATTGAATGACCAAAATCACAAGACTATTGCTGTGGCCTGTATGAAAAGCGCTCGTCTTCGAGCCACGTGTGTTTTCTAACCGGGTTTCGAATACACGCTAGGATACAATGGGCCTAGAATATTTCATTTAAATAAAACATTTTACCTTCTTCCCTTTGGGCGTCAGCATTGGATCGAGGCCACACTACGAGATAAAGCAGAAATGTATGATTTAAAACAGCCGTTTATATAACATATATAAAACAATATTTACTCACAGAATTGGTTGATGGCTTCAAAAGCATCAATCGCTGATGAATTTAATTCTGTAACATAAAAGCTGATAGATTGAAAATATTTCAGGTCACAGTATGACTGACGAAGTATTACTTAATGTAATGTATTACACCATAATAATAATATTTTACTTACGACGAGCCATGCTTCCTCAAAAAAGTTTAGTGTAGACTAGAAGGGATGGTGAAGGAGACGAATCACATCAACAGGCGATGACCAGATGAATAACTTTCCCTTGGCTGTCTGCTGTATTTAAGTATAAAGATGTGGGGGTCGTGCCAGGTGTCGGAGAGAGATAAGAACCATAAAAACTACTCAAATGTATTACTTTCAGGATCACAAACACGGACTTTTATATAATAGTAGAAATAAAAATATCTTTTATATATTATGACAGCTAGTTTATAGATTATTTAATTTATTAAACAGTATCGTTAAAACCTGATATAAAGTAATGGAATAACTCGAATGTAGGGTTAAATAAAGTATATATATATATATATATATATATATATATATATATATATATATATATATATATATATATAGTCGTGTATGTATTATATCACGCATATCTTTAATATTGAATCATTTCACTTTATATGAATGAAATTAAAAACATTGTTATTATCTATCATTGTAGTCGGATAATATATAATCAAGCATCCGGAAACATTTTAACAAGTAATATTACTGTTTTAATGGTTGCATAAATACGTGGTTATTTTAATTAAAATATCAGATGTGTTGGATAAAACATGGAATATGATAATTGTAGCTAATACGGTCTTTTAGACTATTGCATCCAAGTTGATGTACACTCGTTTATTATTTAGATAATGTTAAACATATTTAATTTAACAGGGTGAAAATAAGGGAATAAACAAATTTATGTATTTGCTGAGTAAACCCTAGATGGCGCTAGAGGTTTATGTTTGTGCTCAGAGACCCATGGCGCTTATTGGTATCAAAAGACCTTAGCTGAACCACCCGCTGTTCGTGTTCACAGATGTGTTCGGATCCTTACTGTGTTTATTACAACGGACAACGGCTATAACCTTATCGCAGAGACTTGTAGACGCTTCATGCAGCGCTGAGGAAATTAGTTCGACAGAGGTGCCGCACGACTGTTTGCATAACAGACAGCCAAATTCAAAGAAACGTAAACGCAGTTTAATGTTTGTATCAAATAAAATTAAATAGACTAAAACAAGACGTTCAATAATGATTATCTGACGTATGCCAGATTATTAATGTAAACAATATACAACCTACTTGCGGCAATCATTAAAATGATGTAAGAGGTTATCTTTAGCATGGATTAAAATATGTAACAACGGGGTATTGAGTTAAACATCATACCAAAATGATGATGGTTTATTAAATACAGTTTCTTGAATTCATTTCTTCCTATATTTCTATATTGAGCCTAAATAATATAACATTCAAATCGTGTCGAGTGTTTATAATAATATTTATTCCTTGTGTATGATTTTAAATTATTTGTAATTGAACATTTATTCGCAGGTTACATCATAGATAGATTAAAAAATTGTACGAGATAAACTTTACGTTAGAAATGGGTCTTACAACAGAGTTATTTGTTTATTGTTTTATTATAACATTTAAATAAAGTTAAATATTTGATATTCATTGTGTAGGAATATAAAATATTTGTAATTGAACATTTATTCACAGTTTGCATCATAGATAGATTAAAAAAATGCATGAGATAATCTTTACATTAGAAATGGATCATACAACACAGTTAATCGTTTATTGTTTTATTATAACATTGAAATAAAGTTAAACAACCATAATAATCACGATGGATGAATATTTCTCAATGTTGAACAATCATTGTCTCATTCGCACAGATAGAGAGACATACAAACAGACCGAGAGCCGTACCAGAGAGACGCAAACAGATATAAAAACACACAGTCTCACGCTTTAACAGCCGGAAAGAGCCGGACTGAACGATAACCATGTAAACGGACGTTTGGGTTTTATTTAACAACCGATGTCATAATGTTCGCTTATCAGACACACGCATACGCCGTAACAGTCATCAGATGTATTTTATCTTTCTCAGGCACGCTTCAACCGGTTCAAATTTCCCGCACACACACCCACACAGGCACAGCCAGAGCCTCTCGACACACCCACACCCGAGCCGGAGAGACGCACACACATACACAGACACGCAGTTCTGACCATAACAGAGCAAAGGCAACACAGCGGTGCATATACCTAGTTTATTAATTCTAACATAATATTAACATAATAGTATATAAGTTAATTATAATAACATAATTTAAAACAATAATTACAATATAATATTGTATAATTATAATAACTGAATTTATTACAATAATTAAAATATAATACTGTAAAATAGTGTATAATATAACAGAAATGTGTGTAATACATATTTTAATGACCTTTTCCTTTACCTGATTTCTTTTTGTTAATGACTCTCATATAAAGAAACTGTTGAAGCAACTGTTGAAGAGAAATTATTTTGTTTTGTTTTAAACAGGAGATTTTTATTGTTTTGTTCATTTTAAACAGAATAAAGTGTCCAAACGCAGAGGAAAACTCCTGCTGAAGCGACTGATCTCCACACTGTTATAAAGATGCCGTTTATTAAAGAGGAGAGTGAAGATGTGAAGATTAAAGAAACATTCACAGTCAAACAGGAAGATCTGCAGGAACAAACAGGTTGGTTTTCATTCTCAAAGACCAACTCAGTCATTTGATCCTCATTCAGATATATTTTAATAATAAGAATACTAATTTAATCCATCTTGCAGTTCTAAATGTGTGCTGCCTAGTTCTCCTTAATTCACATAAGCACTCATTGAAAGACAGGAATGAGTTTCTTTCGTTACTTCTTCTCATGTCTTTTGTCATTATTTTATGTATTATTAGTCTCCCATTTTCTTTACCTTCTTAAGGTTATTGCTTTTCTTGTTCTCCTACTGTTTGTAAAGTGTCCTTAAGCACTGGCACTATATAAAATAAATAAAAACAATAAATAAATAAAAAAGTTTAACTGAGCTGAGGATATTTGACTTACAGTATTCCCATAGAACAGGGGTGTCCAAACTACGGCCCGTGGGCCATCTGCGGCCAGCAATCAGTTTTGTGGCGGCCCGCGAGGCTTTTTATAAATATTAATAGAATCTGGCCCGCTATACAAAAATAGACGTAGACGCAGCTCTTACACTGGTGCCGAATGAGATCAGAAAGTAAAACAATTAGCAGCGCCCTATCAGCTCAACAACAGCAGTTTTTTGGTGCTATTAAAGTGCAAGAAAATTCTACACTGCACTGCAAAAAATTTTTTTTTTTTAATTATATTTTTTGTCTCGTTTCAAGTCCAAATATCTAAAAAATCTTAAATAAAGGAGAATTTTCTAATTTGTTTTGAGAAATAATATGCCAATATTAAGTGAGTTTTTCCTTAAAACAAGCTAAAATAATCTGCCAATGGGGTAAGCAAAATAATCTTGTTTTTTCTTTTGACATAAGATTATTTTGCTTACCCCATTGGCAGATTAATTTGCTTGTTTTTAGGGAAAAATTGCATATTAGACAAAATATTAGCATTTTATTTCTCAAAACAAGACAACAAAACATCTAAGTAAGAAAAGCATTTTTTGCAGTTTGGCTACTTATGCTGTAGTTCAGCTAATCGCACAGCACAGGAAACCCTTCACTGAAGGAGAATTTATAAAGGATTAGTGTTACAACTGTAATTTGCCCAGAGAAGATTCAAGTTTTTTAAAAACTTAAGTCTTTCTAGAAACACAGTTGGACGACCAAAATAAAATAATTTCTTAATAAAATACATGCACACATCCATCCATATATATACATATATATATATATATATATATATATATATATATATATATATATATATATATATATATATATATATATATATATATGCGTGTCTGTGTGATGTATGTAAAATTTGGCCCGGGACAACATTTTTTTTTGCATCTGGCCCTCGGCCCAAAAAGTTTGGACACCCCTGCCATAGAAGATATCTGCTATTACAGTGAGGGTGTTGGCTTAGTACTTTCCATTTGCATATGTCACGTTGATCACAATTCCCCTTTTTTCGATCTTTATGGGTTTAAAGTGGTTTCTAGAAGTTGTTGCTAGTTCTCACAGATAGTATTTGAGTTAGAATTACATCATTATTATAATAATTTCCAGGACTATTTTAAACAGGGTTTCCGCTGGGTCTTAAAATGTCGTAAATTCCAAAATCTAAATTTCAGGCTTCAAAAAGTCCTAAATTTACTGAAATATTGTGTTGTAGGTCCTAAATCTTTTTAAACAAGTCTTCATTTTCCTTTGTTCATGTTTTGCTACCCAATCTGGCCAAAACCCATACAATCACCAACAATCCATCTCAATAAAACTTTCCACTTTATATTCAAAAAGGTCATTTTAACTCCATTTATCATAATGGTTTAATTATTTACTAATGCACTATGCACTAATTTGAAATCTGCTGAATGAAATGGACACTAAAGTAATTAATTATTATAAAACATTGTACAGTATTTTAAACTATATGATGTTGCTGTGGGACGACATGAGGGAAAAAAAAATTATAGTGGAACAATAACATTTAGCATTGCACTGACTTCAAGTGGCCAACAAACCAGTCTAAAAATGACTTTTGCTGATTAAGAAATGGATTACAGCATGCTGATGATATGCAAAAAATTGTTAACCCAGGGTCATTCTAACTCTGGGTCATTCTAAGGGTGCTTTCACACCTACACTTTTGTTTCGGAACGTATCTCGTTTGCCCAGTTAGCGCGGTTCGATTGGCATATGTGAACAGGGCAATTGCGCTCCAAAGTAATCGCTCCGAAATCGCTTGAATGAGGTGGTCTCGGCTCGATTGAAACGAACCCTGGAACGGTCCGATTGCAGTGAGAAAGCGATCTGATCTGAGCGCGGTTATATCACAGTGTTTTATGGATATGTAATAGGCTTACAGCTATATGAAGAGAGAGTTATGAGTAGGGCGGGAAGTTTCGCGAGTCTCCGGATGCCCGCAAATGAGTGATGATCTCCCGGTAATCTTGCGTCTCCCTCCCGGTCCTCAAATAGGCATCGTCGCGCACCCTTCTCACCTCTCCTCACTGCATCTCTCCTCAGACACGTCACGCGTGCGCACCCTGTTAATCACCACCAAACCACCACCTCTCCTGACAGCTTGGCGGGACGTGAAAGCACCCTAACTCTGGATAAACAGAATCCTGACCACCGTAAAACAGGAAGAAAAAAGAAATTGTCTTTCTCGCCTCATTATGGATTTAGTTTCATCGGCTAGACACCAGCCTCACAGCTCCGTGAATGTCAGTACTGTCACTTATTGTTCTGCGATCGGTAAATGTAGCTTGTGTGAACGCTACTTTACTAAGATAATAGCTTTGCTACACAAAAGCTATTTAATTTAAAAAGTAGTGACACTACCACCACACTACTGAGAAATGTAGATAAGCTAGTAGCGTCACTACTTGCAGCGACGCTACTGCCCAACACTGTGTGGTGGCAATATTTCTAATGTAGAAATGTCTTCATTACTGATAGCCAAAGCTGTTTCAGTAACCAAAAGAGGTCTCCAGTGTACAGAACTGCACAATATCCACACATTTGTTATTTGCCTATTACATTCTAAATTATGTAAATTCTAGTACATCATTTTTTAACTGTACCTTTAGAACTTTTATAACAGCAATAAAAGCAGCATCGAAGCAGTCTCCTTTTAGTCATTCCACTTCTTCACGGAGACAACCAAGAGACTGATCTGGTGTATTAAAAAACTATTGTGGGTTCTGGAACTGAACAATAATAGTGTTCATGATGCTGGACATTCACTGGCACTAGATCCTCATCAATTTAAGAGTAAATCTCCCTTCTTTGCCATCCTCTGATGCGTTTAGGTTTCGCCGCAAAATAAAATTTTGCTGTATAATGCGCAATGCGGATGTAAAGAACCTGACTGATATTCTACCAGAACCATGTCAGCAGAGTTTGTGCATAGTCCATAAACTCTAACTTCTATGTTAAGCGGCTTTGAAACAATTTACTTTGTAAAAGCACTAAATAAATAAAGATGAATTGAATTGAATTTGCTTAAATGTGTACACGTAATGGACCAAACACAATATGATTTGATTTATTTTACATTTTCTGTGCATCAAAATTACAGTGTAGCCGATGTTTCCAGTTTCTTTTCACTTTTCAGCTTTTGATGAGTTTTTAAGACTTGATAACAACTAGTGTTTTTTTTCAGACCTAATTGAAGAATATGAGGAGAGTAAAGAGGAGGAACATCATGTCAAAATTGAGGAAAAAACTCATTTACAGACTGATGATATTTTGAAAAGGACAGACAAGAATCGTTTCACCTGCACTCAGTGTGGAAAGAGTTTTGGAAGAAATGGCAATCTTAAGATTCACATGATGATCCACGCTGGAGAGAAACCATTCACATGCACTCAGTGTGGGAAGAGTTTCAGCCAATCATCAAACCTTAATATACACATGAGGATCCACATTAGAAAGAAACCATTCAAATGCACTCAATGTGGGAAAAGTTTTAACCGCTCATCAGACCTTCATCAACATATTAGGATTCACACTGGAGAGAAACCGTTCACATGCACTCAGTGTGAGAAGAGTTTTAACTGCTCATCAAACCTTAATACACACATGAGAATCCACACTGGAGAGAAACCGTTCACATGCATTCAGTGTGGGAAGAGTTTTAACTTTTCATCAAACCTTCATCGACACATGAGGATCCACACTGGAGAGAAACCATTCACATGCACTCAGTGTGGGAAGAGTTTCATCCACTTATCACACCTTAATCGACACATGATCATCCACACTGGAGAGAAACCATTCAAATGCACTCAATGTGGGAAAAGTTTTAACCGCTCATCAGACCTTCATCAACATATGAGGATTCACACTGGAGAGAAACCATTCACATGCACTCAGTGTGAGAAGAGTTTTAATTGCTCATCAAACCTTTATACACACATGAGAATCCACACTGGAGAGAAACCATTCAAATGCACTCAATGTGGGAAAAGTTTTAACTGCTCATCAGACCTTTATAAACACACGAGAATCCACACTGGAGAGAAGCCATTCACATGCACTCAGTGTGGGAAGAGTTTTAACTTTTCATCAAACCTTCAACGACACATGAGGATCCACACTGGAGAGAAATCATTCATGTCTAATCATCTTGTTTAATCCCGCCCCTTTTCGCAGCGGCGTACAACAGAATTTTGCATACTCAATAGTGATGGGAAGTTCGGATCATTTTACTGACTCGGATCTTTGAGTCTCGTTCATCGAGATGAACAAATCTTTTTTCGAGTCATTTCGTTCATTTGGTTCAATTTGCCAAAATTGTATTAAAATGTTACAAACTGCTTCCAAACACATCTACAACTAGCCCAGAAGGTTGATTACACAACAAAAAAAGTCATAAATAGAATACTATAAGAAGGAGAAAATAATTATTTAATGTTTACCTGCTATTTTGTCTATAGGTATTGTTGTCTCCTTGCTCAGCTCACCTCTTCATGTCTTCAAATGTCAGTGGTGCGTTCACATTACACTGACAGTCACATATAATCTTAACCAATGTACCCAGTCTGAGCTGATAGGAGCCATGATAATTAGTTCACCTTTCGAGTCTTCTGGTTCTTGAGTCGTTCGTTCATCACTTGAACGAATGACTCAAACCCGAGGACTCGAGAGGTGAACGGATCAATTCTTTTTCTGGCTCTAAATGCATATGATTGGCAAGGCATTAGTTTTTCACGTGGTGAACGAACAACTCAGCCCGATAGAGGACTCGAAAAATGAACTGATCTTGTCTCGCACTACACAATGTGCACATGAGCGAATTAATTAATCTTTCATCCGAGTCATTCATTTACATTTACATTTAGTCATTTAGCAGACGCTTTTATCCAAAGCAACTTACAAATGAGGACAAGGAAGCAATTTACACAACTAAGAGCAACAATGAATAAGTGCAATAGGCAAGTTTCAGGTCTGTATAGTCTAAGAAGGAAAGTATTAGTAGTATTAGTTTTTTTTTTTTTTTGGGTACAGTTAGTGTGATATTCATTCTTTTGTCAAATAATGTGAAAGAAAGCATAAGAAATGAATTATTTAATAAATTGTATTTGTTAATAGTTTTGTAACATATGATGCTGCCAGCATTAGACACTTAAACACTGTTTAATTGTTGTTTATTGTTTTATTATTATTATTATTTTACCAGAAAAGCTTTTATAACAAATCAGATTACTTTATAAATCACGACAATAAAATAAGCAAAAGAAAAACAAAATAGTGCACATCAAGCTAGGCTTTTTAATAAATAAAAACAAGCAAGCTTTAAATTAAATAACGCGTTTGTGCCATAAAAGCTTTATATCAAATATGGCAACTCTTCCCAGTAGATGTTTTTATGAAACAGCAATTTAAGTGAAAGATATTATAAATAAAAATACAAAAGCCACAGCGCCTAATGAGCTTAACAACTTGACTTGAGAATAGAACAGTGCATTTTAAAAAAAAAAAACTAAAATTAAATAAGCTTTAAAACAACACTGTGTGGCTTTACTTGTTGGACTTGGCTTAAGGTTTGTTAGCATTTAATAACACAAGCTCTGAACCTTTGATAGGCTGAGTCTGTAAATGCAAATGCAAACTTTCTTTATACAAATATTAAACCAGCACATAAAGTCTGCATAGAAAAACATTATTAAACAAAAATGGGGTATAAATGAACAAATTACAAATCACTTGTAATTGTAGAATTTAATTAATCTATCCCCTAGCTTAGTGTTTGTTTTCTGATAGCAAGCCAGCAAATAGACAAATCAATATATATATACTAGATATAAACCACATATCCAATAGGAAAAAAGTAACAATAACTTGGTGACAATATGACAGAACTTTTTTTTATTTCTTAGAAAATGCTTTTTAGGTACACATTGTTTGATGATTTTATGAAAAGTTTAAAATATGATCATATGATGCAACAAAATTCAGTTTCACATAAATATTATTGACTGAGGTTCTCGTTGCAGTGTACAGGAGAACTACAGTTTAAGATCAGATATGCACATAATAATGTAAGGTTGGCTATATCTCTCCATAATATTAAAATCTGCAAACTGTTATGGAACTCCACACGAGACAAGACCATGAGAATGGTCAGGCGCTAAAACAATAAACTTTCCAATGTGAGAAGAAGATCAGCTAGAAAACCAGTTGTTCAGGTTGTCTCGATCATGCATCCTGAGCCCCCCTCTTTGCCCTGAACTTTACCTTCTCCACCAGAGCAGCTCACTCACATTCCACACAGAATGTTCAAGTTCTTAATATGGTGTATCTTGTGGCTTTATATTCATGTTTGGTGTGATTTTAAATGTCTCTGTGTGATTGGTGAAGTGGTCTTAATTTCACTGTAATATTTTACAATCTCCTTTATATCAGTTAATTTGGGTTTTGACTTTGATAAGATCTTTGCCAGATGCTCCACTCCAGGCAAAATGGTCTTTGCATCAACTCATGACCAGGCAAGAGTCTTAGTGAAGCTTTTATTGTCTTGAATTTAAGATGATTTGAGTATTTAGGCAAAGGGTGCAGAATTGTCCGTGGGATCCTGTAGACAGGATACCCCATTGCAGGTTGTGAGTCTCTGAGCTCTGCATCAGGACTTATATGCTGCAATGTGTTTCTACATGTTCAGGTATTCCTCTTTAACTCTTAAATGTATCTTTGAGTAATTGATGTTGTACAATCTTGATTGGCTTATTTTGTTTAATTATGTGAACTGCAATGGAAAATCTTTTCCTGACAGATAAATGTAAAATTCTTGTTTAACTCTAATATCTTCTGAAATCATTTAAATGTAGTAGATTGTTTAGGCTGACGTTTCCGCAGCCTACGACCAGGATTAGTCATCTATTTAGGCACAATGGATGGAGCATGGGCACAGCATTAGAGACCTGTTGATTTCTGACAATCACTGATGATATAATCTAGGGGTATGATATCATCTAGGGGCTAAATCAAACTTTCTTTAAGTATAAGCAAGCATGGGGCGGCCTATTATTACTTAAAGGAAATTAAAATATCTGCTTAGAATCGGAACTGGAGAAGATGTGTCCGTGAGCAGATGAAACTGGCCAGCATACTGACTCTAAGCGACTTTGAGTAAACGATGAAACATTAATTGAATATAAGGATTTTTTAGGTTAATCAATCTAAATTAGACCTAATCACAACCTATAAGGTAATCAGTTTGAATAAGATGAATCTAAATCTAAAATTATTATAAATTGGAGTCAGATTAAAATTCAGAGCTAGAAACAAATTAAAATAAATTATAACAAACAAAAATATTTCTTTTCACATGTTCTAAAAGGTTTACACGCATTTAACCTTCACCCATGCTGTTAGTTCCGTCATGGGACTAATAGATGGACCCTCACATGTGTGTGTATTTATATAGTTTATAACCATAACAGTTCTACAGTTTCTTCTATTTCACTTGTTGATTTCTATTTTATTGCGCATTTTATTTAAGTAGTGTATTTGTTTTGTTAAAGAGCCCATATTATGGGTTTTTGAAAATGCCCTTCCATGTAGTGTGTAACAGCTCTAAGTAAGTGAAATATCCAGCTAAGGCTTAAATCTGTAAGTGTACAGTGTTTAAAACTGTTGATTCATCTATAAAAGAGTCGACTCAGTGCTTCAAATGAGTCGTCTTGATAACGAGTCATTAGCTGTTTCATGATGTTGTATCTACGAAACACAAGTAGTTGCGCGCGCAAACCCGGGAGATTTGAAACCTGCGGCCTCACCCACTAACACAGAAAAAAAGCCACACACACACACACGCGCGCCGGTCGAATGTGATGTCACACTGTGCAGATGGATATTATTGAGTCTCTACCCAAAGATGAAACCTCAGCATTAGCCCAGCCTTGAGCAGTTTGAGTGCTTCTGGAAACTACATGCTTTAGACTGGGTGTATATTACATGCTTAATAATCAATTTTTAGACTGTGTGTGTGTGTGTGTGTGTGTGTGTGTGTAGGCCTATTATTATTTAAAATAAAATTTAAAAATAAAAGTGATTATATTATGTAAAAAATATTATTCTTTATAATTATATCCAGTTCCCCTAAAACTTTGCTTAAATACCATATACATTTATTAAATAAATAAAACCAAAAAGTAAATAACTGTTTGGTCTGACAAGTTTTCAGGACATATCAAATTTCAGCACAACACTAACTAACTAGTCTCACTCACACACACACACACACACTTGTACACACTCTCACTAACACACTCACTCTTGTACATGCTCTCTCTCACACACACCTACATTCTATCTCAATTCAATTCAGAAATACTTTTTTAGCATGACTGTAAATGATACAATGTTGCCAACACAAACACATAGACATCTCACAGACACATGTACATGCTCTCACTCACAAAGATAAGCCCTCCCTTTCGCACACACACTTCTACATGCTTTCTCATAAACATGTACTGGCTCTCTCTCTTACACACACTACTACATGCTGTCTTTCACTCACACACACACACACACACACACACACACACAAACAAATGTGCATTTGATACTTATATAATTTTACGTGCTCATTAGGCTTACGATAGGTGGTTGCATTGTAATTATTTGGTCATAAAGGTATTAATTGTTTTAAATAGTTTTTTTAGCTAATAATGTTTGTGATGTCATACATGCTACAAAAGGCTTTTGAAGCTGACAAGACGTGGAGCAACCATGACCAGAGCGTTCTAGAGAGAAAGTGTCTCTCAAAATGCAGTGGCCCAGCTCGCTGCAATTGCAGAGCTGTACTTTGCTAACAGGGAGCAATTTAACAGAATCAGCTTCACACCAGGAAAATGAACAGAGTTCGCTCAAAAGGGTAGAGAGCTCATTTTTGGAGATTTTTGCATAAAGGTTGTATCAATGAAAAGGAAGGGTTCTTTTGTATGTTTCTTTGTTCAATAATGCTCCGGTTTACTGTTGGTAAAATGTAGAAGCAAAAACCTACAGCAAAATAAGCTTAGCTTATAATGCCAAAAAAAAATAATAATATTGAAATCAGATGCAAAAACCTTTAAATTCCGACTAAATTCATTAATTTTCTTTTCAGCTTAGTCCCTTTATTAGTCTGGAGTTGCTACAATGGAATAACCCAAGAGCTTATCCAGCACCATCCATGTTTTACACAACAGATGCCCTTCCAGCTGCAATGCATCACTGGGAAACATCTAAACACACACATAATTGAGCCTACTCAATTTACCTGTACCACATGTCTTTGGATTTGTGGAGGAAACCAGAGCACCCGGAGGACACCCACACAAACATAGGGAGAACATGCAAACTCCACACAGAAATGCCACCTTACCTAGCTGAGGCTCGAACCAGCGACTTTCTTACTGTGAGGCGAACATTCTACCCTCAGCGCCACCACATTGCCTGCCATTTAAATTGTTATTCTAAAATTAGTTTTTTTTCAGCCTACTGTTTGAAAGATAATGAAAAAAATATTTGCAACAAAAATAGTTAAATTGCAGAGCTGAGACTTAAAAATATATAAATTTTAGAAAAAAATGTATATGGTGGCTGCATGGTGGTGCAGTGGGTAGCATGTTCGCCTCACAGCAAGTAGGTCACTAGTTTGAGCCTAAGTTGGGTCAGTTGGTGTTTCTGTGTGGAGTTTGCATGTTCTCCCCATGCTCGTGTGGGTTTCCTCTGGGTGCTCTGGTTTCCCTGACAAGTCCAAAAACATGTGATCAAGACTGTGGAAGGGCCACAGCACTTTAGAGTCATGCACACCAATCAGGTAAAAACCTGTCGACTATGCATGAGCTCAGAAAATGTGATGAAGGAACGCCCAGAATTCAGGTGCTTCAAATGTGACGAAAGGGGACATTTCCCAAGGACCTGTACAGCTGTGTCGGGCCCGGATTGTAAATTGGCCCTAATACCTGCAGGGAGCTTGTAACGCTGAGTTGGCTTTGTCCGCTCGATTGACCAACGCGTACACCTTGTTTTATCCTTGCAGGCCTATCTTCGCTGGTGAAAGCATTTGTGGGGTTTCTGTAGTGTAGTGGTCGTCACGTTTGCCTAACACGCGTAAGGTCCGCGGTTCGAAACCAAGCAGAACCAGTGCTCTTCTTTTGGCGAGAAAATAATAGCATACCCTGCCATACAAGCAATGATCGTCGACAGGCACCCAATCAAAAAGGGTTATCTGCTTCCGTTGACTGAAGGTTTCCGTAGAGTAGTGGTTATCACGTTCGCCTTACACGCGAAAGGTCCCCAGTTAACTGGGTGGAAACAACCTCTGGCTTTTACGACAATTGTCAAATCAGGCTTCTGTTGAGTACTGCTGTTCACTGAAAACATTCTTTCTGCAGAGCGTTGTGAGGCTAGAAGTTTGAATTCAACTCAGTGTTTACCTCCCCTCGCGGTGTCGCAAACTTGCGTAGAATCTGATTTCTTTTAGCTTTGTGTTGTGCATGAGCAGGTGGCCAGTGCGTTTGCTGGCCCTCCATGATGCGGACCGTACAAGACAGCTCTATAAAAAAAGACTATAAATACTTGAAGCACCACTGGCCTATTGGTTTCCGTAGTGTAGTGTTTATCATGTTTGCATTACACGCTAAAGGTCTCCTGTTCGAAACTGGGCCGAAGCATACAATTAGTGGACACTTTTGTTCAAAGCGACATACAATAGTGGAGGTATTTAGCGATTCAACAAGACGAGGCAATGCATACGAAAAAGGGCTATATATTCCAAGTAATTTGTTTGTGCTCAGGGAATTTAGTGCCGGAGTAGGAGTGTCGTTTTCTTTAGAGAGAGGGATATTCACCGGGGTTCGGGTGTACTCTGAAGAGATGGGTGTTAGCTGTCGTTTGAAGGAGACCAGTGTATCCGTAATCCGAGTGGGAATGGCAAAGTGATTCCACCAGCGTAGAACATTGAATGAAAACATTGTGGAAAGTGACTTTCAGTCTCTCTGCGATGGCACCACAAGACAGTGCTCTCACCCTAACCGGAGGCTCCTGTGGTTATCACGATGGCTTTACAAGCGGAGGGTCTCCTGTTAGAAACTGAGCGGAAACATTCAGATTTGCTTTTACGCGCATTCTCAATTGGCTCTCTGCTCACTGGATGATGCACGATACAAGGTCGTGGATCTGTCAAATGTCATGACTTGACGTTGTACGAGGATTTGATGAAAAAATGCCCTGCAAACCTTAAAAATAAACACCATCCCAGTACAATTCTTTTGATCCCCTTTCGGTGCACTTGCATTAAAGCCCGCGTGATGCGGCGCTTTGTCAGTGTTACTGTATCATTCGAACATGGTGGCAGGGAGTTAAAAGACTTCAGCCAGAGCGCATCGCCACAGGCTCGGTTTGTCAGAAGTGGGAATCGAACCCACGCCTCCAGGGGAGATTGCGACCTGAACGCAGCGCCTTAGACCGCTCTGCCATCCTGACATGCAAGTTTGGTAGGAGCTGTCTCCTGGGAGCCACACCGCAGTACTGTGACATGGAATCTGGTGTTTCACAGCTTGCCCAGCTCCGGCTGTCCACCTCATTGGCGCAGCAGGCAGCTAAGCTGTGCTCGGCTCCTGGGGCTGCGCCTAGTTTCAATAGCCAACACTTGACAGCTGTCATTGCTTACGACCACACCACCCTGAGGGCGCTATAGAGCAAACAGGAAGTGAGTTGGCAGCAGTGAGGAGAGAAAGGCTCTCCCCATTTTGCTTGTCTACCTTTTTGTTTATTGACCTTGAGTGGTTTGTTTGTTTGTTTTATTTTTGTCTTTAAAAACCACCTAACAGCAGCATTTTGCTGACTGAAGGGTGGTTATGTTGTGTTTTTTATTTTTAATCATGGACAGATTACCCGGCAACGACACGGAAATGGAGGGACTTGCACGAAAGGATAAAGAAAATGGGCTGGATAATAGACGAAGAGATAAAAAAAATGGACTTGACAGCAGACAAAGAGATAAATAAAATGAAGAGCCCGGCCAACGAAGAGGTGAAAAAGGTAAGGATAAGCAAGAGATACAAAGAAGAGTGTGCACAAAGGAAGCAACAGTAACTGTAGAAGTAGAAAATGTAAAAGAAGCAAGAAGGTTTGATATAATCAAAGCAGTCACGGAGCTGATTGGAGAAGGAAGAATTCTGGCGGTGAGACCCAAACAAACAAGGGAGTATGAAGTAACAATGGAGACTGAAGATGACACCGAAATTTTAATAGACAATGGATTGACAATTAAAGGAGTGAAATCTGAAGTACGGAGGTTACAAAACAGAGACTATGTTGCTTCGTTCAAGCATCTGCCTGTTTACCTAGCTGATGAAGAAATTTTAAGCAAGCTAGAGGGATGGGGAGTTTTCCCCATGTCTAAAACTAAAAGAAGACTGTATCCAGGCACAAGCATAGAAGATGGAACAAGGTTTGTAAAAAACAGATTTCCAGAAGAGACGGTCTCCCTACCATACAGTACCAAAATCGAGACGGCTGAAGGGGCACAGCACTTTAGAGTCATGCACACCAATCAGGTAAAAACCTGTCGACTACGCATGAGCTCAGACCATGTGATGAAGGAATGCCCAGAATTCAGGTGCTTCAAATGTGACGAAAGGGGACATTTCGCTAGGACCTGTACAGCTGTGTTGGGCCCGGATTGTAAATTGGCCCTAATACCTGCAGGGAGCTTGTCACGCTGAGTTGGCTTTATCCGCTTGATTGACAAACGAGTACACCTTGTTTTATCCTTGCACGCCTAACTTCGCTGGGGACAGCACTTGTGGGGTTTCTGTAGTGTAGTGGTCATCACATTCGCCTAACACGCGAAAGGTCCTCGGTTTGAAACCGAGCAGAAACAGTGCTCTTCTTTTGGCGAGAAAATAATAGCATCCACTGCCGCACCAGCAATGATCGTCAACAGGCACCCAATCAAAAAGGGTTATCTGCCAGTTGTACTTCTGAAGGTTTCCATAGTGTAGTGGTTATCGCGTTTGCCTTACACGCGAAAGGTCCCCAGTTCGAAACTGGGTGGAAACAACCTCTGGCTTTTACGACAATTGTCAAATCAGGCTTCTGTTGAGTACTGCTGTTCACTGAAAACATTCTTTCTGCAGAGCGTTGTGAGGCTAGAAGTTTGAATTCAACTCAGTGTTTACCTCCCCTCGCGGTGTCGCAAACTTGCGTAGAATCTGATTTCTTTTAGCTTTGTGTTGTGCATGAGCAGGTGGCCAGTGCGTTTGCTGGCCCTCCACGATGCGGACCGTACAAGACAGCTCTATAAAAAAAGACTATAAATACTTGAAGCACCACTGGCCTATTGGTTTCCGTAGTGTAGTGTTTATCATGTTTGCATTACACGCTAAAGGTCTCCTGTTCGAAACTGGGCCGAAGCATACAATTAGTGGACACTTTTGTTCAAAGCGACATACAAAAGTGGAGGTATTTAGCGATTCAACAAGACGAGGCAATGCATACGAAAAAGGGCTATATATTCCAAGTAATTTGTTTGTGCTCAGGGAATTTAGTGCTGGAGTAGGAGTGCCGTTTTCTTTAGAGAGAGGGATATTCACCAGGGTTCGGGTGTACTCTGAAGAGATGGGTGTTAGCTGTCGTTTGAAGGAGACCAGTGTATCCGTAATCCGAGTGGGAATGGCAAAGTGAGTCCACCAGCGTAGAACATTGAATGAAAACATTGTGGAAAGTGACTTTCAGTCTCTCTGCGATGGCACCACAAGACAGTGCTCTCACCCTAACCGGAGGCTCCTGTGGTTATCACGATGGCTTTACAAGCGGAGGGTCTCCTGTTAGAAACTGAGCGGAAACATTCAGATTTGCTTTTACGCGCATTCTCAATTGGCTCTCTGCTCACTGGATGATGCACGATACAAGGTCGTGGATCTGTCAAATGTCATGACTTGACGTTGTACGAGGATTTGACGAAAAAATGCCCTGCAAACCTTAAAAATAAACACCATCCTAGGACAATTCTTTTGATCCCCTTTCGGGGCACTTGCATCAAAGCCCACGTGATGCGGCGCTTTGTCAGTGTTACTGCAGCATTCGAACATGGTGGCAGGGAGTCCTTCAGCCAGAGCGCATCGCCACAGGCTCAGTTTGTCAGAAGTGGGATTCGAACCCACGCCTCCAGGGGAGACTGCGACCTGAAGCAGCGCCTTAGACCGCTTGGCCATCCTGACATGCAAGTTTGGCAGGAGCTGTCTCCTGGGAGCCACACCGCAGTATCGAGACATGGAATCTGGTGTTTCACAGCTTGCCCAGCTCCGGCTGTCCACCTCATTGGCGCAGCAGGCAGCTAAGCTGTGCTCGGCTCCTGGGGCTGCGCCTAGTTTCAATAACCAACACTTGACAGCTGTCATTTCTTACGACCACACCACCCTGAGGGCGCTATAGAGCAAACAGGAAGTGAGTTGGCAGCAGTGAGGAGAGAAAGGCTCTCCCCATTTTGCTTGTCTACCTTTTTGTTTATTGACCTTGAGTGGTTTGTTTGTTTGTTTGTTTTATTTTTGTCTTTAAAAACCACCTAACAGCAGCATTTTGCTGACTGAAGGGTGGTTATGTTGTGTTTTTTATTTTTAATCATGGACAGATTACCCGGCAACGACACGGAAATGGAGGGACTTGCACGAAAGGATAAAGAAAATGGGCTGGATAATAGACGAAGAGATAAAAAAATGGACTTGACAGCAGACAAAGAGATAAATAAAATGAAGAGCCCGGCCAACGAAGAGGTGAAAAAGGTAAAGATAAGCAAGAGATACAAAGAAGAGTGTAGTGGTTATCGCGTTCGCCTTACACGCGAAAGGTCCCCAGTTCGAAACTGGGTGGAAACAACCTCTGGCTTTTACGACAATTGTCAAATCAGGCTTCTGTTGAGTACTGCTGTTCACTGAAAACATTCTTTCTGCAGAGCGTTGTGAGGCTAGAAGTTTGAATTCAACTCAGTGTTTACCTCCCCTCGCGGTGTCGCAAACTTGCGTAGAATCTGATTTCTTTTAGCTTTGTGTTGTGCATGAGCAGGTGGCCAGTGCGTTTGCTGGCCCTCCACGATGCGGACCGTACAAGACAGCTCTATAAAAAAAGACTATAAATACTTGAAGCACCACTGGCCTATTGGTTTCCGTAGTGTAGTGTTTATCATGTTTGCATTACACGCTAAAGGTCTCCTGTTCGAAACTGGGCCGAAGCATACAATTAGTGGACACTTTTGTTCAAAGCGACATACAATAGTGGAGGTATTTAGCGATTCAACAAGACGAGGCAATGCATACGAAAAAGGGCTATATATTCCAAGTAATTTGTTTGTGCTCAGGGAATTTAGTGCTGGAGTAGGAGTGCCGTTTTCTTTAGAGAGAGGGATATTCACCAGGGTTCGGGTGTACTCTGAAGAGATGGGTGTTAGCTGTCGTTTGAAGGAGACCAGTGTATCCGTAATCCGAGTGGGAATGGCAAAGTGAGTCCACCAGCGTAGAACATTGAATGAAAACATTGTGGAAAGTGACTTTCAGTCTCTCTGCGATGGCACCACAAGACAGTGCTCTCACCCTAACCGGAGGCTCCTGTGGTTATCACGATGGCTTTACAAGCGGAGGGTCTCCTGTTAGAAACTGAGCGGAAACATTCAGATTTGCTTTTACGCGCATTCTCAATTGGCTCTCTGCTCACTGGATGATGCACGATACAAGGTCGTGGATCTGTCAAATGTCATGACTTGACGTTGTACGAGGATTTGACGAAAAAATGCCCTGCAAACCTTAAAAATAAACACCATCCTAGGACAATTCTTTTGATCCCCTTTCGGGGCACTTGCATCAAAGCCCACGTGATGCGGCGCTTTGTCAGTGTTACTGCATCATTCGGACATGGTGGCAGGGAGTCCTTCAGCCAGAGCGCATCGCCACAGGCTCAGTTTGTCAGAAGTGGGATTCGAACCCACGCCTCCAGGGGAGACTGCGACCTGAAGCAGCGCCTTAGACCGCTTGGCCATCCTGACATGCAAGTTTGGCAGGAGCTGTCTCCTGGGAGCCACACCGCAGTACCGAGACATGGAATCTGGTGTTTCACAGCTTGCCCAGCTCCGGCTGTCCACCTCATTGGCGCAGCAGGCAGCTAAGCTGTGCTCGGCTCCTGGGGCTGCGCCTAGTTTCAATAACCAACACTTGACAGCTGTCATTTCTTACGACCACACCACCCTGAGGGCGCTATAGAGCAAACAGGAAGTGAGTTGGCAGCAGTGAGGAGAGAAAGGCTCTCCCCATTTTGCTTGTCTACCTTTTTGTTTATTGACCTTGAGTGGTTTGTTTGTTTGTTTGTTTTATTTTTGTCTTTAAAAACCACCTAACAGCAGCATTTTGCTGACTGAAGGGTGGTTATGTTGTGTTTTTTATTTTTAATCATGGACAGATTACCCGGCAACGACACGGAAATGGAGGGACTTGCACGAAAGGATAAAGAAAATGGGCTGGATAATAGATGAAGAGATAAAAAAAAATGGACTTGACAGCAGACAAAGAGATAAATAAAATGAAGAGCCCGGCCAACGAAGAGGTGAAAAAGGTAAAGATAAGCAAGAGATACAAAGAAGAGTGTGCACAAAGGAAGCAACAGTAACTGTAGAAGTAGAAAATGTAAAAGATGCAAGAAGGTTTGATATAATCATAGCAGTCACGGAGCTGATTGGAGAAGGAAGAATTCTGGCGGTGAGACCCAAACAAACAAGGGAGTATGAAGTAACAATGGAGACTGAAGATGACACCGAAATTTTAATAGACAATGGATTGACAATTAAAGGAGTGAAATCTGAAGTACGGAGGTTACAAAACAGAGACTATGTTGTTTCGTTCAAGAAGAGACGGTCTCCCTACCATACAGTACCAAAATCGAGACGGCTGAAGGGGCACAGCACTTTATAGTCATGCACTCCAATCAGGTAAAAACCTGTCGCCTACGCATGAGCTCAGACCATGTGATGAAGGAATGCCCAGAATTCAGGTGCTTCAAATGTGACGAAAGGGGACATTTCGCTAGGACCTGTACAGCTGTGTACAGGTGGGCCCGGATTGTAAATTGGCCCTAATACCTGCAGGGAGCTTGTCACGCTGAGTTGGCTTTGTCCGCTTGATTGACAAACGCGTACACCTTGTTTTATCCTTGCACGCCTAACTTCGCTGGGGAAAGCACTTGTGGGGTTTCTGTAGTGTAGTGGTCATCACGTTCGCCTAACACGTGAAAGGTTCTCGGTTCGAAACCGAGCAGAAACAGTGCTCTTCTTTTGGCGAGAAAATAATAGCATCCACTGCTGCACCAGCAATGATTGTCAACAGGCACCCAATCAAAAAGGGTTATCTGCTTGTTGTACTTCTGAAGGTTTCCATAGTGTAGTGGTTATCACATTCGCCTTACACGCGAAAGGTCCCCAGTTCGAAACTGGGTGGAAACAACCTCTGGCTTTTACGACAATTGTCAAATCAGGCTTCTGTTGAGTAATGCACTTGCATTATAGCCCGCGTGATGCGGCGCTTTGTCAGTGTTACTGCATCATTCGGACATGGTGGCAGGGAGTTAAAGACTTCAGCCAGAGCGCATCGCCACAGGCTCGGTTTGTCAGAAGTGGGATTCGAACCCACGCCTCCAGGGGAGACTGCGACCGGAACGCCAGCTGCCGAAGGATAGTCCGACAATATTTCACAAATATTGAAGATGAGAGCCAATCGGAGCGATTCGCTCCAACATTGTAGCCAATCACGTTGCAGCGCTTCAACATTTGCAGCCAATCGCGGACCGGAATTCTCAACATTTTCAACATTTGACCAATCAGAGTCGAGACAATGTTAAAGCCGGGGGGGAGGAACCGTTCCAAGAATCACCGCTAGGTGTGCAGTCAAACAGGTTAGTCAGATGTCAATCAATTTTCCGAACTGAGCCGAAGGTACACGAAGGAATGACGCGGTCCTCTGGAGGCGGGTCAGAGGTCAAAAAAGTTCATTGACCATCAGTGATATTCAACGAACAGCATTATTCGACAGAGCACAGCATCGTTTTGCTTACAGTAAAGGATTTTTTCCGATAGTGATTTCTTAAAAAAGGTAGGAAAAACTACACAATTGCACAAATTAATGTTTTAGTGTGTTGTATTTCAAATTTGGATACTTTAATTCAAAACCGTTTAATTTATAGGAGAAAAATGTCTGGAAAATCTCATAAAGCCATGTTAGACGCTGACTGGATTTCACGTTTGAAAAAGTTTGCCAGCACAGGAGTTTGGCCATCAAATGACGGAAACAGGCCAGCTCCTCGACAAAAAAAGTGGCATGAGATTTATCAAAGGGTGTGTATTTCGTTTACATGATATAACGTTTGTTGAAATTTGCTTAACAGAGTAACGTTAACTTGTTAGGCTTCAGTACATTCAGTACAGTATCTGTGTAAAACATGTCATACTTGTTTTTAAATATTAAAGTGTTTTAAATTGCATGTATTTTGAGATTTTTGTCGAATAATTTAGTAAGTTTGACCGTTTATGAGAGAGATCTGAAAAGGTGGGGGAAGGGATTATGAGTACAGTATACAGCATGTGGTTTTAAGGCCTGAAATGTTCCTGTCCAGTTCCTTTTATTCTTCTTTTCGTTTTTGGAGGTACAAACTGTACGATTACATATTAGACAAATATTAAACACATTCTAGAAACAGTGGTAAATTAATTTACAGAGCTATTGTGTGCTTTATTAAGGGAGTCATTGAGTAAAAATTCTTATTTAGTTATAAAAGTTTTTTGTATTGTATAAAATTATTTAATATATCTTTCATGATTTTTTCAGATTGAGAAATGCCCATTGCAATCTCGTGGGCAGAGGACTTTGCTTGGAGGTGTGCTGAAATGCACATGTGGTTTTCACACTCAAAAGGTACATTTTTGAGTCAATATGTGTTTATTTTTATTTACTAGAATGCCTTTCCTTTTTCATGATTATATGTATTTTTGTGATTTATTTTCAGCAGAGTACTGCCTCTGCTGCTCCAGCACAAACGGTGCAACAACCTGCCCCTACTGTACCTGCTCAGGAGGTGATGGAGACGAGACAACTTGAGGCCCAGCCCCAGCCCCCGTCTACTCCATCAGTGGCATCAAAGATTTGGATCTCTGATTAAAATGTATGTTTTTGTTTGTTTCTTCCTTGACGTTGAGCTTTTAAAACTACTTGCTACCTCAACACCCAATCAAACATGGCTCTTAAAATTTGTTTATTTATGTTTCATTTATTTTTTTCAGGTGAGCTCATTGGAGTGCAGTATCTGTTCCAGCAGACTGGTCAGGCACTGCAGAACATGAACCCAGACTGTGAGCAGACTGCTGAGCTCATTGAGGATCTCAATGTGGATGAGCGAGAAGAAGATGAGGGCTTCTGTGACATCAGTGAGGATCACACTATTGTTGATCCGGAGGCTGCTCTGTCACCATCCTCCTCCACATTGAGATCGGGTTCCTCCACTGCAGTCACCAGCAGTGTCGCTTCTTTGCCAGTCTCCACATGCCCTGCACTGGTCCCTGACCCACCTGTGCAGCCTGAAGAACCAATTTCACCTGTGCCCTTAGAGCCAGAAGAGGCTACGGAAGATGATGACGAAGATAATGATGATGACGACGATGATGATGGGGATGAAGTGACTGTAAGTCCCACTAATTTCTGTCTTTACAGTGATCTAGAATAATTTTAAAATAAAGCGTAAAGTCAAACACGCATCAGGTTTATTTCCGTAGTGCAGCTTCAACATGATAACAGAAACAATTATGGAATTATGCATTGAAAAATTTAATATGCTATTTTATTTTGTTGTGCTTTCATTAGGCTGTTGACTACCAAAATATTCCGGGCTTCCAGCATGTGGACAGGCTGGCTGAATAACTGGTTGAGCTTCGGACCCACAAAAGCCTCAGCCTCACCAACCAGGAGGCCAACGAGATCATTGGTCTTTGGCAAAGCCTGCATGACCACGACAAGAAGCGGGTGGTGTATGCAGCTCGACACCAGAAGCGACTGCTGAGTGGGCGATTTAAAACGATGTTTCTGCCGATGTTTCAGGGTGTACCAATGTTCCAGGCTGTGCCAATGGTCCAGGGAATCCCTATGGCCCAGGGTATCCCGATGATGCAAGGAGTGCAGATGGCCCAGGGTATCCCAATGGTGCAGGGGAAGCCACTCAGACAGCCACCACTTCTGCCAACAATGTCAAGTACTAGCTCACAGCCTGCTGCATCACCGTCCACATCTGGAGCCATTCCCAAAAGACCGTACCGGAGAACTGTTCAAGCGAACACTTGTAAAAAGTGTGGGCAGTTCAAAACAAATGCCACAGGCCATAGCCATCTCAGGGGCAGGGTGTACTGCCCACAGACTGAAACTTTAACTATAGAAGAGTGGCTAGAGGAAATGAAAAGGACCAACCCAAAATAATGTGTTTGTTTGTTTGTGTATGTATATAGTGTAATAGTTCTTCAATTTATTTAATTTCATTTGCTGTTAGTTTATATTTTTATTTAACATTTTCTTTAAATAGTGTATTTATTTTGTTGACATTTTATTTAACTTTTATATTATTTATGTGTGTGTGTGTGTGTGTGTGTGTGTGTGTGTGTGTGTGTGTGTGTGTATAGTGTTTACAGTTTATAACCATAATAATTCAATTTATTCTATTTCACTTGTTTTTTTGCACATTTTACTTTTTAATAATTTATTTTGTTAACATTTTATTCAACTTATTTATTATTTATATATGTGTGTGTATTTATATAGTTTATAACCATAATAGTTCTACAGTTTATTCTATTTCACTTGTTGTTGGTTTCTATTTTATTGCGCATTTTATTTAAATAGTGTATTTATTTTGTTAACATTTTATTTAATTTATTATTTATATGTGTGTGTGTGTGTGTGTGTGTGTGTGTACAGAGTGTATAAAGTTTACAACCATAATAGATCTTCAATTTATACTATTTCACTTGTTGGTTTCTATTTTATTTCACATTTTATAAAAATAATTTATTTTGTTAACATTTTATTTAACTGTTTATTATTTATGTGTATGTCTATAGTTTATACACTTTATAACCATAATAGTTCTTCAATTACCTTGTTTGATTCTGTTTTATTGCACTTTTTATTTAAAGTTTATTTATTTTGTTGACATTTTTTAATTAACTTATTTATTATTTGTATGTGTGTGTATGTATAAAGTGTATACAGGTTACAACCATAATAGTTAAATTTATTCTATTTCACTTATTGTTGGTTTCTAAATTTATTTAACATTTTATTTAATTTGTTAATTTTGTATTTATTCTGTTAATATTTAACATTTAATTTTTAAGAATTTTTATTCCATGTTCATTACTGTTTTGTTGACCATTGTTAAATAAATGTTGCATTAATAAATGTCCTTGACTTTTAAGTCCACTTTGTGTCAGTTTCTGTTTGTATTTAACATTTTATTAACATTGTTTATTTATATTGTTAATACTGTATTATTAATAACTAATTTATTATTTTTACATTTTCTACTCTATATTCATTACTGTTCTGTTGACAATTGTTAGATAAATAATGCATATATAAATAACTGACTACTTGACTTTTAATTCCATATACACTATGCACACTATATACACACACATATATACACTGTAAAAATTGTCCCGTTAAAAAACAGTAAAATACTGGCAGCTGCAGTTGCCAGCAATGTACTGTTATTTTACAGTATGTTGCTGTAAAAATACATGGACTACACTGATATACACAATACTCAAGTGAACTCATTTTGCTCACTGAAAGCAACTGCCTCAACTTGGTCAACTGCTGAATGCGTTTATGAAGAAATGTGCTATATATGCTTAGAAGCATACTTATAATGATAACTTATTTTAGTTAATTAGAAAAGTTCGGTTAACTCTAATGTCTTATTTTTCACAACAGCACACATACATGTAAATCTGGAATCACCAGAGAGATTCTGACTGCATCAGCCACTATCTTTAAATAGAGAAACATGCAGAATAACATCAGCAGTTCATGGTTCATCTTTAACTCATACACTGGCTCTACTCTCCTCCACAACGGTGACAGGCAGAAGAAATTAGCTTCAGGTTTTACAGTCAAATACTGTTTTTTCCTTGATTTAACAGTAATCTACTGGCAGCTGTGGTTGCCAGCAATCTACTGTTTTTTTACAGTCTACTTCCATAGTGTAAATTAACAGTATATTACTGTTAAAATACATTTTTACACTGTGTTTTTACCTCCCACACCTTTAACCCTTTAAACCCCAGAGCATATACTTCAGTTTTAATTGAAGTGTCCACACTACTGAGTGTTCAAGAAACATGTAGCAAAGCTGAAGTAAATTCATTAATTAACTGACTAATTAAATGATAATTGAGGATTAACAATGAACAAATAAAGAAATACTCAAAGGAAAAAACAAGAACAGAACATACAAAACTTTAGTCACAGCTTTATAATGAAATAACCTGAAGAACAACAAATGATTAAATCATTTAAATGATCAGCGGATGATTAAACAACTCTACAAACATCATCACCAGCTACACTTATTACTTAATACATGTATTTTTGTATAACATCTACTGAAGTTCTTCTTGAGAAAAAGTTAAAGTTTTACGTCACCATCATGGAGAACAGAGTTTGCTTTAGTTGGGCTCTTAGCCCTGTCATTTTTAACATTTATATATTTTGGCTGCTGCAATTGTTAAGAACTTTGTTTAAAAAGCTCTTTTGTTGTGGCAAGCCAGCCAAAAACCTAAATAAGATCTGGTGATGTTCATGTTGCTATTAAATGGCAGAGTCTGTTCTCATTTAGTATAATAAAATTTACTGGTCCTATTCAATGTTAAATCTATTGTTTTACATTATATGTCTATATATGTCAATGATTTCTGGAAGTTTTTAAGAATATCTTGGACAATAACACTGCTCTATGGTGTAAATCGCACTCAGAGACATCAATAATCAGCATATGAACCTCAATAATGGTGACAACTAACAAAATTAACAGTTTAACTCACAAACAGGCAACTGAAAGTCTAAACATAAACAACAGCAGAATCAAATACAAATAAAGAAAACTGTTAGACCATTTTACAACATTTATTTATACCGCAATGCATGCTGGGATATTTGTACCGTGCCACTCCCAGCATGCATTGCAGCATGAAACATTTGAGATGTTACCATTGTTGAGATACAAGGTCAGATTCATGAGGTCTGAGTGTGTATTTGTCATAACTTAACTGTTAAGTAATTACAGAGGCATCTTTTCTGTTTCCACTTCTCATTAATTAAATTAATACCTGCAACTTAGCATAAAATCTATTGCAAGAGGCCCTTCATCCAGATTTATACCAAAACATTTATCAGAACTAATTTCAGACAAATAGATTTCTCTATTTATTGACTTCCCAACTTTATCGCTATAGTACAAACGTTTTGTAAACTCTGCATTACAGCAGTTGTAAAGTCTTCTTAAATGTGGTCAAGGGTGAAGAGCCCAACTAAATCAGCCCCTCACTCCATTACGGTGACACAAAAAACACCTTAATTTCTGTTGGATCTCAATGAGAATAGTATGGAAGTCAAATCAGTCAGTAATAAGTGTGTCTGCTGTTGTTTGTGGAGTTGTTTAATGATCCTTGTTGTATATTCGTGGCATTGTTATTTCACTACAGCACCCAGAATGCATTGTGATGTGAACCGGAAATGCCGGTTGTTGTAGTTGTCATCGGATATAGCGAAGTAAAACGGAGAGCAGTAAAAACGGTCTGTGTGTCATCTTATTCCTTATGCAACGTTATTATCCACACGGATATAATAAAGTGGCGACGAGGATTGAAGCACTCGCGCGTGTGTTATGAAAACGCGGAAGTGAAGCAGCGTGAGTGACACGAGAGCGAGAGAGGAAAAAAAGTACGAGCCGGCTGCTTTCACGTCTTCTAAAGGGAGAGGACCGACAGCGATTCAGATAAGTGACTAAATTGATTGTTGATGACCGAAAACGGGACAAAATGGCAACAGTTTTTGGCAATATGTGTCCGTTTGATGAAAGCAGTGAACAGTGGAGTTCTTATACAGAACGATTTGAGTACTTTGTGGCAGCAAATTCAATTGCTGATGATAAATTGGTACCCACCTTTTTAAGTGTGATAGGTCCAAAGACATTCACACTACTGCGTAACCTCCTACAACCAGAGAAACCGGGGGAGAAAACGTATGAGCAAATAGTAAACACTCTCAAAGCCCATTTCTCCCCTAAGCCATTAGTAATAGCAGAGAGATTTCGGTTTCACCGACGAAATCAGCTAGAAGGAGAAACTGTTACAATGTTTGTGGCAGTGTTAAAAAAAAATTAGCTGAACATTGCGAATTTGGTGATGCATTAAATGACACACTACGGGACAGATTAGTGTGTGGACTTCGCTGTGAGGGAATTCAAAAAAGGCTATTAACAGAGAGCAACTTGACACTACAAAGAGCGATTGAACTGAGTGTGGCTATGGAATTGGCTGCTAAAGAAGCTCAGCAACTGAGCTCAAACAGTAAAGTGTATAAAATGGTCACGGAAAAACAAACAGAAATGAAGGGCCCTTGTTTTCGTTGTGGAAAAACTGGACATACACCTGTCACGTGTTGGTTTAAGGACATGGAGTGCCGCAACTGTAAAAAGAAAGGACACATAGAGCGTGCATGTAGAAATAAAACAGAAAAAGGGAAAATGCAGCACAAAACAACATTTAGAAGAAAACAAAAGAAACAAGTATTCACAGTTGACCAAGAGAACAAGAAGAATACAGACACATCAGATGATGAATTTTCTTTGCATGTGCTCACCGTGGCAGGGGGAAACAAGTCATACAAGGTCACAGCGCTGGTGGAAGGACAACCAGTGAAGATGGAGATTGACACCGGTGCTGCGGTGTCGCTTGTGTCAGATGTGGTATACCGTGAAATTCTGAGCCACCTGCCACTAAAACCACCCGATGTGACCCTTAAAACTTACACTGGCGAATCAGTGATCATGAAAGGGCTTCTTCAGGTTACCGTTGAACTAAACAAACAAATAAAAAAGCTGCCATTGTATGTGGTTTCGGGTGATTACCCCTCACTGATGGGACGTTCCTGGCTGGAACAACTGCAGGTGAACTGGCAGGTCTTTCACATGATGCCATCTAATACATTGGATTTAGAGGATGTTCTTCAGAAAAACAGTGACGTTTTCAAAAAGGAGTTAGGCAGCATGCAGGGGATCAAAGTGAAATTGACCGTTGAGCCGGAATGCCAGCCAAAATTCTTAAAGGCCCGACCTTTGCCATATGCACTCAAACCCAAAGTGGAGGCAAGCTTAACTGAACTTGTAAAAGATGGTGTCCTGGAACCAGTCAGTGTAAGCAAGTGGGCAACACCTATTGTTCCCGTTTTAAAGAAAGACGGTAGCATAAGAATTTGCGGAGACTTCAAAGTCACTGTGAACCCAGTATTGTCGGCGGAACAATACCCCTTACCGCTCATAAATGACATCTTTGCAGGACTGACCGGAGGACAAAAATTCAGTAAAATTGATCTCAACCAGGCATATCTGCAAATGCATGTTGAGGAGCAGTCCAGAGAACTACTGACCATAAATACACACAAGGGCCTATTTCGGTATCAGCGCTTACCATTTGGAATCACTTCGGCTCCGTCCCTGTTTCAGCGAGCGATGGACCAGATTCTGGCAGGACTCCCGGGAGTAGTATGTTACTTAGACGACATTCTTGTGACTGGTATTGACGATGAATCACACCTGCAGCATCTGGACGCTACCCTAAAAAGACTGAAAGAGTACGGATTGAGAGTGCGGAAGGACAAATGTGAATTTTTCCAGTCTGCAGTTGAGTACCTAGGCCATGTCATTGATGCCTCTGGCCTGCATACGTCCCCAGCAAAGGTTAAGGCCATAGTGGATGCTCCGACACCTAAAAATGTCACCCAACTGCGTTCATTCCTCGGCTTGCTTAATTATTATGGACGTTTTATTCCAAACATCGCTACTCTGTTGAAACCCCTGCACAAATTGTTGTGTCAGGAGAATAGCTGGAGGTGGACCACTGAATGTCAGGAGACTTTCCAAAGAGCAAAGGAGACCATGCTGAAGTCAGAAGTCCTCACTCATTTTGATCCTTCTCTGCCAATTCAGCTGGCCTGCGACGCCTCCCCATATGGTGTGGGAGCTGTTTTGTCCCACATCATGCCGAACGGTCAAGAGAAACCGATCGCATTTGCTTCTAGAAGTCTGAGCAAAGCCGAAGCAAATTATGCTCAAATTGAACGTGAAGCATTGAGCATTGTGTTTGGAGTGCGCAAGTTTTACCAGTATATTTTCGGAAGGAAGTTTACTTTGCTGACCGATCATCGCCCACTGACTGCGATTTTTGGTCCTTATCATGGCATCCCCTCTCTTGCTGCTAGTAGGATGCAAAGATGGGCTTTGTTATTGTCTGCTCATACCTATGACATCAAGTACCGGAAGTCAGAATTGCACAGAAACGCAGATGGACTGTCCAGATTGCCTCTCGCTGACCAAGTAAAAGAAACAAAAGTAGCTGAAATTTTCTACTTTAGCCAAGTGGAAAGAACCCCTATAACAGCTGCACAAGTGCGCAAGGGCACACGTAATGATCCTGTCTTGTCCAAGGTCATGGATATCGTCATGACAGGAAAAGATGAGAACCATGACCTAGAGCTAAAACCAAATCTTACTCGACGTCATGAACTCTCAGTGCAGACAGGCTGTTTATTGTGGGGAAGGAGAGTGATCATTCCACCAACATTGCGCAAATCAGTGTTAAAACAGCTGCATGCGGGACACTGTGGAATGGTCCGCATGAAGGAGATTGCCAGGAGTTACTTCTGGTGGCCAGGAGTGGATCGAGAAATTGAAGAGAAGGCAAGAACATGTACGTCATGTCAAAGCATACGCAACGTACCACAACTGGCACCGCTGCACCCCTGGGAATATCCAGAGAAACCGTGGCATCGCATTCATGCTGATTTTGCAGGTCCAGTCGAGGACAAAATGCTGCTGGTCGTCATTGATGCACACAGTAAGTGGCCTGAAGTAGCCATAATGAAATCTACGTCAGCAGAAAAGACCATTGAGAAGTTGGGAGAAATTTTCAGTAGATTTGGACCACCAGTGCAGTTTGTTTCAGACAATGGACCTCAATTTATTTCGCATGAAATGGGCACATTTCTACTTGCAAATGGAGTGCAACATATCAAGTCATCACCCTACCATCCTGCAACAAATGGGCTTGCGGAGAGGTTCGTGCAGACCATGAAACATGCTTTAAAAGCTTCAATTGGACAAGGCACATTGCATCAACGCCTTCACAACTTCTTGCTGTGCTATCGCAGTACTCCACACGCAACTACCAAAGTGTCACCAGCCTACTTGTTGTTTAATCGAGAGCTCAGGACAAGCTTTGAGCTACTTAAACCAGCAACACTCAAAGAAACGGTCCTACAACAACAAGAAAATCAGGTACAGCGACGGAAACTGCGAGCCAAAGACAGATCCTTTTTGATAGGCTCATCGGTGCTGGCCCGGAACTATGGCACCGGTCCAAAATGGGTTCCAGCTACTGTGGAAACCCAGACGGGTCCCGTGTCCTACAGGGTTAAAACTGCTGGTAATCTTCTATGGAGGAGACATACTGATCAGTTACTGAGTGGAGCCAGTACATTCACTGACCTTCCTGAAGGTACCGACGTCTGTGATTCAGTTGGCAGCTCACCAGCTTCTGCGACTGTCACTACAGAGCCTAGCAAGATTACAGATTCCCCACCTACTAAAGAACTGTCACCTCCTGTTGTTTCGACTGAAAATGGGGACCAAGTAAGCCGCCGGTATCCAATAAGAGAGCGACGTCAACCTCAGCGTTTTTTGGATTATACTTAGTTAGGGGCTACCCTTACAGTATTTGAGTTGGGGCAGAATAATCCCCTAAGGGTAAGCCAGGGTTTGAGGTAGTCCACCCTCATTCCCAGGGATTTATTTGTGTTAAATTACCAAGGACATTTAAGACATTTAATCAAGAAACGTTCAGATAAATAAATGTGTGTTTACAGAATGTTATAATGGTAAACTGAATGTTATACATTCATTCTGCATGGTGCTAGTTCAAAATTAAAATGTTGACCTTCAAATTTAAGGGGAAGGAAATGTTGTATATTCGTGGCATTGTTATTTCACTACAGCACCCAGAATGCATTGTGATGTGAACCGGAAATGCCGGTTGTTGTAGTTGTCATCGGATATAGCGAAGTAAAACGGAGAGCAGTAAAAACGGTCTGTGTGTCATCTTATTCCTTATGCAACGTTATTATCCACACGGATATAATAATCCTCTGCTGAGATTGAAGCTGTTTTATTTTATTAGATTTTATTTAATGTTGTAACTCAAGTCACTGTTTGTGTTTCTTGTTTATTTCCTTCAGTAATTGTAATTATTAACAGCAGGTGTTCATCAGTGTCTGAATTCACTCATTAGTGTTCATTAAAACTGTCAGGTGAACTATATTAGTTAACGAGTGTATGAAATAGTGAACAAGGGCACAAAGTGTGATTTCAAACACAGACTTCAAAACATCGAATCTGAACTCTGTTAGCTCACAGTTTTCTGCAGTTGGTTACTTTCTCAAAAACAAAAATGTTACCCAGAAAGCACTGTTTTTAACAGAATATTACTGTTTTAGTGAAAAAACATTATTTTGCCGTAGAATCTGACCGTTTTTTAACAGCAATATTTTACAGTGTATATGTATATGTGTGTGTGTGTGTGTGTACACTATATACTCTATGACATTTCTAGAGATCATTTGTACATCAAAATACAGAACAATAATAACCATAACCACAACAATGCTACAACAACTACTAAATAGTGACACATTCAAGTTAGTATGCTTTATTTTTCATGAAAGAATGTCAAAAAACACAAGAATAAAGCGCTTAGGCATATTTTATTTACCTTGGAGCATTACACATTTAAACAGTTAGTTTATTGAGTAATAATTAACCAATAACAATAAAGCGTCTTTAGTTGGATTCGAACCCCGGTCTTGGTGAGCACCTGCAATAGAAATCAATGTAACTCAAATTGCGTTGTTTTAACACAGAACAGTATCACTATGCGTGACGTAAAGCAGGTGCAGGGAAGGCGTGTCCGGGAAGCTTAGAATTCGCCCTTTCCTTTCTTCGTTTTTTCCCCCTCTTCTTCCCTTTTTCTCTTTCTTTCTTCCCCCCTTTCTTCCCTTCTTCCCCTTCTTTGTTGGACGATTGTTCCCCAGCTTGAACGCAGCGCCTTAGACCGCTCGGCCACACTACCTTACAAAGCTGCTTTCCCTGAGCAGTTTTCACACCAACTTGTTTCAAGTAGCGCAACAGCTCTGGGAAATCAGTTCAATTTAGCCATGCCTTGCTGGAGCTCCTCCACAAAGAAAGAGAGCTCCTTAATACCAGCTTAGGAAGCACTCCCAACTTCCTGTCAACCACAGTTTTGTCTCTATTTGAGCACACCTCAAGGCATTTGAAGTCTTCTCCTAACGGCAGCCAGCTGCGATGCATTTAAGCACCTGATTACAAGGTAACTGTTATTTCACAAAAGAGTGAAAGTTACTGATTCCATTACAGCAGACCCCACATTGTTGTTGTTATTATATTCAAATCCAGTTATGGAGTATTACTACTCTAATTGTTAATCTTTACTGTTCCTGTTTCAATAGGGTGCTCTTGCTAAAAGGAGCAATGGCAGAGAGAGACTTCCAGTGCAGACTTTAAGATGCTGCAATCTAATCGTGGGAAAGACTCTTGCTCCTGAGCAGATTCGAGCTTGGGAATGTGTTGCTGTCACACCAACGAGTCTGCCGTGAGTTTCAAAGAACACATTATACTGACTAGTTGACCACTTAAATTTACTCTCTCACTTCCAGCGTTCACTGCGAATGTGCACACACTCAAGCAGTTTGGCCGTGTTTAAAACCACATCTGGCAGCGGTGGGATTCGTTCCTAGTGAAGCCCTTCAACTTTGGCCAAGGAGTCTACATTTGGATGTGAGCGGAAGCATGCAGTATCTCTTCGCAAGTCTGTTTGCTCAAGCAGAGAGGTCATTCTCAAGCATCCTAAAAGGACTGCCTGGCAGCGGTGGGATTCGAACCCACGCCCCCGAAGAGACTGGAGCCTTAATCCAGCACCTTAGACCGCTCGGCCACGCTACCTTACAAAGCTGCTTTCCCTGAGCAGTTTCGACACCAACTTGTTTCAAGTAGCGCAACAGCTCTGGGAAATCAGTTCAATTTAGCCATGCCTAGCTGGAGCTCCTCCACAAAGAAAGAGAGCTCCTTAATACCAGCTTAGGAATCACTCCCACCTTCCTGTCAACCACAGTTCTGTCTCTATTTGAGCACACCTCAAGGCATTTGAAGTCTTCTCCTAACAACAGCCAGCTGCGATGCATTTAAGCACCTGATTACAAGGTAACTGTTATTTCACAAAAGAGTGAAAGTTACTGATTCCATCACAGCAGACCCCACATTGTTGTTGTTATTATATTCAAATCCAGTTATGGAGTATTACTACTCTAATTGTGAATCTTTACTGTTCCTGTATCAATAGGGTGCTCTTGCTAAAAAGGAGCAATGGCAGAGAGACTTCCAGTGCAGACTTTGTTAAGATGCTGCAATCTAATCGTGGGAAAGACACTTGCTCCTGAGCAGATTCGAGCTTGGGGATGTGTTGCTGTCACACCAACGAGTCTGCCTTGAGTTTCAAAGAACACATTGTACTAACTAGTTCGCCAACCTAAATTTACTCTCTCAGTTCCAGCGTTCACTGCGAACGCGCACACTCAAGCAGTTTGGCCGTGTTTAAAACCACATATGGCAGCGGTGGGATTCGAACCCACGCCCCCGAAGAGACTGGAGTCTAAATGCAGCGCCTTAGACTCTCGGCCACGCTACCTTAGATGTATCTATGCATCCTAAAAGGACTGCCTGGTAGCGGTGGGATTTGAATCCACGCCCACGAAGAGACTGGAGCCTAAATCCAACACCTTAGATCCCTTGGCTACTCTATCCCGGATGACTCCTTGTAGTGGTCCCTTTTCTGCCCAATTTTTCGGAAGCAGAGAGGACGCCGAGCTTCCTAGTGAAGCCCTTCAACTTTGGCCAAGGAGTCTACGTTTGGATGTGAGCGGAAGCATGCAGTATCACTTTGCAAGTCTGTTTGCTCAAGCAGAGAGGTCATTCTCAAGCATCCTAAAAGTGCTGCCTGGCAGCGGTGGGATTCAAACCCACACCCCCAAAGAGATTGGAGCCTTAATCCAGCGCCTTAGACCGCTCAGCCACTCGACCCTGCCATGCCCATATAATTTTTGTGATTTATTTTCAGCAGAGTACTGCTTCTGCTGCTCCAGCAAAAAACGGTGCAACAACCTGCCCCTACTGTACCTGCTCAGGAGGTGATGGAGACGAGACAACTTGAGGCCCAGCCCCAGCCCCCGTCTACTCCATCAGTGGCATCAAAGATTTCACCGCAATTGTCAATGGTACATTTTTTTCAAAATCAAAAGAAAAGACAATTTCAGTGTTTCAAGTGTTCAAGGTGCTCAAAGTTCAGTTCAAAGTTCAAACATAGGAGAGAAAAGAACAAAAAGCAATAAAAAAGTTGAGGTGTTGCTAGAGACCTGCTTCTTTTCACACCTCTTGCACAGTGGGGGGTAGCAGACACTTGCTGATTGGTCGGTTTGAGTTTCTGTAATTGGATTAAATTACATGAACAGGTCATGGTCAGGGTCACAGTTTTTAAAGCTACATTTAACCTCTTGTCTTCAGATAATGATACATAATAAACACTAATAGTAAATACTTTGTTTTGATTTTAAGTGTAAGCTAAAATTTTTACTTTTTCTAAACAACGAGTCTGAGGTATTATCTTGAAAAAGTAATTATTTTAAAAAAAAATATATATATATAATTTTGCTACCACAGGTATGATACTATTTTTTCTTCTGGGAAAAAAGTCTTATTTGTTTTATTTCGAATACATTTTTCAAGGTCAATATTATGAGCGTCTTTAAGCTTTTTTTTTTTTTTTTTTTGGCATAGTCTACAAAACAAACCATCGTTATACAATAACTTGCCTAATTACCCTAACCTGCATAGTTAACCTAATTTACCTAGTTAAATCTTCAAATGTCACTTTAAGTGGTATAAAAGTGTCTTGAAGAATATCTAGTCAAATATTATTTACTGTCATCAGGGCAAAGATAAAATAAATCAGTTCTTAGAAATGAGTTATTAAAACTTTGATGTTTAAAAAAATGTGCTGAACAAATCTTCTCTCCATTAAACAGAAATTGGTGGAAAAAAATAAAAAAGTGGGCTAATAAATCAGACTTCAACTGTATATAACACATAGTGTGATGTTGTAATATACAATGTATGTTTTTGTTGAAATGCATGATGTAATAATAGTACAATAATACTGTATATAACATAATGCAATACTTTATTCCTTTGGTAGTAAAAAAAATATTTGTTTGCATATTGCTCCCTGATCCAGAAAACTATAATTTTAATCAAAGCCTAATGTGTCACATTTATTTGCAATGAACCAGTTGTTTAATTAAATCTATTCTAACTTATATCTTATTTCTACTTGTAAAAGTAGCAGAGGGTGGTAGTAAAAAACAGCTTGAACTCGAAACACTGTAGAGAAATCAAACTGATTGTACAACAGATATATAGAAAGATAGTTTCTAATTGCTTGAAATGTAATGTGATATACACTAATGTTCAAAAAATTATTATTGTTAAAATATAAAAGCTTAATATTACTCATATATTGCAAGAATTCTATTGTGCTTGATTTGCTCATCAATTAAGTAGATTTTATTTGATTTGAATTGTTTAAATAAATTATTCTTTATTTATTTAATTTGCCTATATTATTATTTCACATTATTCCAGTTTTTACTAAATATTTGATCAAATAAATGTAGCCTTGATAAACATAATTAAATGAAATTCAGATAATATCACAGATATCTCTGGTGGAGATTTTAGAAACATCTAAAATCATTTAATGATTCTTTCTTTTCTCTCTCATTCAATTGTGATGGAGTGCCTGTGTTCGAGTCATCTAAATTCAGCATTTGGCCCTTACTATGTTCTGTTAATGAATTGCCCCCAGAGGAAAGAGATAAAAATGTGCTACTTTGTGCATTGTGGTTTGGCTCATCTAAGCCACTGATGACTAGCTTCCTCAAACCTTTTGTAGAGGAATGCAAAAGTCTTGGACAAACAGGACTTCAGTGGCAGGAACCAGAAAATCACTCAGTCAAAACCACAAAGGTCTATGCATTATGTGCTATTTGTGATGCTGTTGCACATCCTTTACTGCAAAATTTCAAACAGTTTAATGGAGAGTATGGGTGTGGGCACTGTCTTCATCCAGATATTCAGGTAAGAAAAGGTAATGGGTCTGTGAGAGTGTATCTTTGTTTGGAAGAGGTGCCAGACCTTAGAGATCACAACACAACTGTGCAAATAGGTGAAATTGCCAAAAGTAACGAACAGAGCATTTTGGGCATAAAAGGACCATCTCCTATCGTGGACTTGCCAAATTTTTACCTGATCAATGGCATGGTCCCTGATTACATGCACTGTGTGTTGCAGACAAATGTCTACTTTATGGTTTGATTCCAAAAGCTACTGTAAGCCATGGTATGTTGGTTTGAATACTGAAAGAGTGGATGGAAATCTTTTAGCAATTAAGCCTCCAAGCATTTTTCCACAAATTCCACATTCTATTGTTCAGCAACATTTTTGGAAAGCTCATGAATGGCAAAACTGGCTTTTAAACATGCTCGTGAGGCTCTTGAGCTGTATGTTAAATCGGTTCAGTCTTTGTATGGTGAAGATCAGATGGCCTACAATGTGCATTCACTTCTGCATTTGACTAAAAGTGTAGAGAATTTGGGTCCACTCTGGGCCTAGTCTGCTTTCATGTTTGGGAACTAAAATGGCTATTCGCTCAAGCAAGTCAAAAGCAGCAATGCAGTGCTTCAGCGGATTTGCAAACAGGGAGCATGATCTCGTGCTTTACCACGCATAGCTAAAGCCTGCTCATCTGATGTCTCACCTGAAAATAAGTCATTCTACACAGAAATGACTTCCAGTACACATAATGTAAGGAACTATGCTAGATATGACAGGGTGACTGCACTTGTAATCCCATAGATTAGGCCAGTGTCCGAAAAGGATGTAAATGCATTGCATGCATTGTTAGATTTATCTGGGACCTGAACTGGCAGGTACTATAGCAGAATAGTTGCCGATGGAGAAGTCATTCACAGCTAAACATATACAAAGACAAAGAAAAGAAACAACTCAGTTGTGATTTTGAAAGATGGCAGTATTTTCAAGATATCAGACTTTGTCAGTGTCAGTGATGACCAGCATCGCCTGTATGCAGTTGGCAGATTTGGAAACTGTACAGTGCAGAAGCTGGTTCGAGGATGTACGGTCAAAATATCATTGACCTTTGTCAAAGCTGTTCATTTTCCTACTGGATTTGAAAGAGCAGTTGACAGCGATGAGAATGTGAGACCATGTATTTACAGTGAACACTCTGGGTCTGTTGTTTGTGAACAAATCCGAACATATTATTGTAAATGAAGATAAGTCAAGTACACCTAAAAGTGACATAAAATGTTAAAAAATGATAAGTTAAAACTGGCTTTAATGTTTTTGACAGGAAGTATTTTTTGTATGTCACAAGCTCTTGTTGTCTTGTGGTGATATGCATAAGATGTTTATGACATTATGTTTTTAGGTTTAGAATAAAACTACTGTGAAAAGTTGTAAGACTTTTTATAAATGAAATCTAAAAGAAAAAAAACTAGTGGTATGTAAAATATGCTAATGTATCCTGCACAAAAC